>NC_083613.1:22513499-22780999 GCF_963584025.1 Labrus mixtus | reverse complement strand
GGTGCTCTCACTGTTTGCCTATGGACACAGACATAGAGTCTGTTTTCTGCCAGGAATTTCCAAGATCAATTCTGGAAGAAATCTCTGAATCAGTTGAGGAAATGGCCTCATGTGTTGAAGTAAATATGTCTGTAAATGTTTTTATTACTTTATTTCTACTGCTATATTGTATATTTTGGAGAAACCGTAACGATCGAATTTCCCTCTGGGATTAATAAAGTATTTCTGATTCTGAACTAGAGGACCTAGTGGGAGTGGCCATTCTGGGATTTGGTGTCTTTCATCCACATGAGCCAAAAAGACTTCTTACTATAACAAGAAAAATATGAAATACATGCAAGAACATTTAACTTCCATGTGTAAGTATGTGGCAGATTTTTTTTTACTTACATTACGTCATCTCATAGGGTTAATACAAACTGCAGATCTGTCATCCATAGGTTCCTGTTCATATTTCATTATGATCTGCTTCCTAACACTTACACATATGTCATTTTGTGTAAAACTGCACAGTTGTGGGTGGCATTTTAATTCATAAAAACTAAAGTTAAATGTATATTTTTCTGATGGTCTTCTGTGTAGGCCTATGGGATGGTGGCCATACTGATGCCGCAAAAACCATTTCAGCATAACTGTTGCTGCTCATCCAGCATTTTATAAACCCCAACACAACCCCAGTATCCACCTAGAGGCTCTGATATCCCTGTGGAGAAGTTCATCATTGTCACTCCTCGATCTTGTTTGTGCTGAGGTTGGTGTTTGTTCGCAGGGAGTGATTGAGGTCAGTCTCTAGACACAAATACAATCTGTACTACTACATTTAGTAATAAAGCTACTCAAATGGTAAGGTGGGTGGCTGAATGAACTTTTCTTTACTTGTCTAGTGCTCTGGTGTTTGAGTTTTAAACCTGTTGTGTTGAAGACTGCTTCTATTTATGTTCCCCCTTTCCAAGCCTGCCTTACTCTTTTGGTGGAAAGCACACAGTACACAATATCTGAAGGAGAAAATAAACTTTAGAAAACACCAAAAGAGTTAACTATTTTGAGTTAAATCAATCCTCCTGGGCTTCTGTTGCTCTTTAGATGCAGGTTAGTTGCTTTTAAAGTCTGTTATTTTTGTATGCAGTTTGTATGCATCTCCCCTGTTGTTTTGAATAGTATATTGTTCAGTATGATTGATGTGCACTTTGTAGCAAACAAATGGCTGTTCCTGGACAAATGAAAGTGAAATAAACTGCAAATGGTTAGAGAAAATGAATAGATAATTAAACGCAAGTACAGGCCAGTCTCCATCTATGCTATATTGGGATTTAGTTGATTTTTTTTTTTTTGGTTCCTTTGTAGCAACCTGTGGAATTGACATTTCTTTGAATATGAAAAATGGGATTTTATGCACATTTGCTCGATTTGACACTAAAAAGAGATCATCGAATATGTTTGAACCACATCAAAGACAGTGGTGTTGTTGAGGAAGGCTTTGTGAAAGACTGCTTTTTGAATCAATCTCTGCAAAATAAAAACAAAAAAAGGACAGATGTTGAACTTTGAAACTGAAGGCCTGATGCTGTTGATTTCAGTGTGTGACTGCTAAATTTGATGTGAAAAGCATGGCTGCCAAAGTGCTGTTTTAACAGACTTGTTTGTCATTGTCAACAAGGACAAGTGGGACATGACAAGCTGTTCAAAAATGTTCTGCAGCAGAGAAGAGAAAACATCTACAGCCACAAAATACTGTATTCCAGTGCATGCTTTACAATTCTGCAACTTTACTAATCCATTCCTAAATTTGTAAAAAAAAAAATATATGCAGACCAACTCTCTGTAATCCTGCAGTCCTGTATAGTTTTACCTGGTGTTTACAGTTTGTATTGGTTATCTATTTTTTATCTTCCGTCTAAGTTGTATGTGACTAAATCAGGCCATTACATTAATGTACATGGGAAATGGAGATTTTTTTTAATTCCATGTTTTAAAAGTTTATAAATCAATATTAATTCTAAACAGAAAATCACACAATGTGTAACACTTTCCTTACCAACTGCTCACTTTAAAAAAATAAGTAATTTCCTTCTGCTTAACACCACTAAGATGTGCAAATCAATGATTGTCAGTGCAGTCAGTGAAAGCTATCTTTCTAATTATCACTTTGTTAGCTAATAAAAAGCCTGACTTTACAACCGAGTGTGACTGAAAAGGAAATGTAAAACAGAACAGAACAAATATACAGAGAATTAAAGTATTGAATCTCTCAAAACAAGGGGAGCAAATAGTCTGTGATAGAAAATGTCTGCTTTTGTCAAGAATTCCCAAAGAGCTCAGCAAGGTAGTGAAGCTGTAGCTCTACTGACAGAAACATTCAGATCCATCTTTTGTTTGACATCCTCCCACCTATGTCTGTGTCAGTGAAACGAAGAAACAAAAATGAGACAGAGATGTTAAGAGAAACGGAATAAAATCAGATAAATAATAATACACTTAAAACAAACAAGAAATGTTTACTAAGCAGTTATTTATCTTTTTATATGATTGTAAAAATTACATTATGGTAGTTTCTTATTTACATTAAGATGTATTTGTCGTCCTTGTCAAGACAAATAAGACGATAGTTTAAAGTTGACTAACACTAAGTCTCAAACTTGTCACACGTTTATTTGTGTGAACAAAAGGTTTGAGCGATTGTTGCAGAGCTATAACACTGATAACATTATATATTGTACAGGTGTTGCTGGTATTGGGCGACCTCTGTGGATTTTTGACACTGTGATTTGCAGCAGGATCTAAATTGTGTGAAAGCATAACTGTGAAATGCATCTGACAGATGTATCTGGCGAATGGTTAATGTGAGCAATGATCAAAGTGTGACAGAACAGGCACAGGTCCCATTCTCATAACATCCACAGGGAGCCCAGAGCAGGAGAGCTGATGTATGACAGTGAGAGAGGCAAGGGGATGTCTAGTGATTGAGCTGTGAAGGATTAAAAAGACTGACACACAGGGCTGGTCAAATGATAAAACTTTTCCATATTAAGCAAAGGGATAAAACACAGATCAGGATTCAGGATCAGTCACATTATTTTCACAGTGTGACCTTTTGAACAAGGAATGGATTTATTCTTGTATTATCTAAAATTGCTCTCATACTTTCTTTTTACCAATGTCTATGAGGGAAATGTTCCTCTAAAACAGAAATATTAGATTTTCAGAATTATCCAGCACACACCGGCATTGTTCAGATAGACTCTAAAGTTGAATGGATATAAAACACTGGAGCGAACGTTGCGTTTTGCAGTGTCTTCCTCGGGTTCGCTCTCCACTTGATTAGATACAGGTTTAGGTTTACATTACTTTTCCGTGTCACCCGGTGGTGATAATTACAGGTCATGTGACAACTAAAGTCATCTCAATACACAAAATATCAACTTACATATTATTTACAATATCATATGAAACAAACACTTTCACATTATTTACAGATTGTAACTAGAGGTGGGAAAAAATATAATTTATGTAACAACTGAGATTCTTATCTTCTGAGGAGTTAAATAGATTCATAACTTCCAAAAATAGATTTATATTTGGCTAATCAGTCACTCCATGGTAAGTGCTAAGGCTAGCTCTTTAACTCATTAGAATGCCAAATGGAGCAGCAAGAAATTCAGCCAGTCTCACAGATGACTGGAGTAGATCCTGAAGTACTTACGGTACTAATTAAAAAATAGACTTTGAATCATGCAACGTTTTGAATCGAAAATAGATTCTCAATTGAATCGTGACCCCAATTTTATCACTCAAAATACTATCAGTGTCAAAATAACAAACGATCAGTTTCATTGCAACAGTCCAAAAACTTAATTGCAACAGTCAAAGAAATAGGAAAAGGCAGATGTGTAGTTAGGAAGTCAAGCAGGGATGCTATCCAATTATAATTCAGTCAAAATTAATGAATGATGGACAGATTTATTACAAACCTGTGTCAGAAATGGACATAAGGTTGATTTCCTCTTTTAATAAAAAGATTTTAGAATTCATACCCAAGGTGCGCTGGTGCCCCCCCTCCACCCCCACCCCACTGTAAAGAAATTAATATACCCAATATAGGAATTAAAGTTTTATGTTTCATTTTATAATGGCTCCTGCTATATTGTCATCAATGAAGCTAAATCATTGTTTTTCCAATATGGTCCATCAATGGTACTGATTTAAATTAACAAAAACAATATTGCGGAAACATGTACACAAAAAGGTTGAGTACTTCATGGCCAAACTCCCTTCTATACATGTCACGGCAATTTGTGCTTGCCGTTCTTTTTTGATGTGGAAAGTCAGCCACTGTCTAGTGTCACCCTGCTCTTGATTTCTTGGCATGTCCACATCCCAGCATGCTCAGCTCTCCTGCTCCTGGAGGGGCTGCGTGGGAGTGATAGACGGTTAGCAGTGACATCCTAAATCAGCCGTATAGACTGATCAAAGTGTGCCATTGTTGGACTGAAATTGGACTTGGGCTGGCTGCGGCAAACTCAATATGAGGCAAGTTTCTGTCCTGTCTGCTCTCATTTCCAGCTCAGGGTTGTGAATGATTCATCACAGGGAGTGTGGAAATGATGGCGGAAAAGTTCAAATAGAGAGTGACAAATTCTTGGTTGAGATGTCTCTACTGGAGGAGGCGAGAGGTGCTGTTATTCAAATGCAGATCTTAAGTCTTTGAGCACTCCATGCTATGCTTCTGTTCTGAGCAGATTTCTTACTTTTTGCACTTCAGCTTTCTTCTTTCTTCTCACTTTGAATTAAATTCTGATTTTTTTTTAAATTTCACAGCCTTTAGATAGAGTGAGTTTCATACTTCTTCAATAGAACAGCAAAAAAGACCACTATATTTAAGCAAAGCAGCCTTCTTATAATACTCTTACACTGTCCTCCGTTTTTTCTGCGGACTGAAGATACGAGATACTCTCTGAATGGTATCCAAGGCTATCTTTATTCAAAGACACTGTTGCTACGTAGGACTGTTGCTATGGAGGAGTCCCTCGCCCTCTCCTTGAGAAGGACAGCTGTAGCCTCGCCACAGGGAGGAGCCCTTTCTCTCTCTCATTCTCTCTCTCCTTCTCCTGTGTGACTATCCTGAGGAGAACACCCTGAGGGAGTCAGGGGGCAGAGGGGGGCTCCTTTTTTGCATTGATTAGAATAAAACAGTGCGACACTCAGGATAACAAAGCTGGAAAGTTCAAGAAGACTGCAGAAATGCTGCAGTTATTCAGAGAGGCAATCAACAAGTCAATGATCTTGTAATTTTTTAATTTTTCTTTCCTCTTTGTCTTTCCCCTCTGACTAGTAGCTTTGTGAATAAGCCTTCAGTATGATTAAGCTTGTGCAAGAGGGAGGCAAGAAGTGCTGAAATATGGCAGAAAAATAGTTTACTTCTATTGTAAAATAACAAATGGTTGACTAACAGCCTGCCCCGTCAAACTGTTTTAACATCCTGGACATTTGCAGCATTTCATCCCATTACATTTTTACTGCAAAGGTAATGGTTTATAAGATTTAGGATTGTGAATCTTGCAGGAGAGAGTCATCGTAATATTCAGTTTCCACATGGACTGTCAGTTTTAAAGAGACTGTCACTTCATCCTTTTTTTTATTATGAAACGAGAGGTGGGATTTATTATTATTTAGAATGGGATTGTGTCTTTGGTATACTTACTACGAGGAGACAATTATGTCCTCATTCTTACTTTTCTATTCCGCTATCTATATCAATTCTACGGGTGTTGTTAACACAGAATTCATAAAATCTGACAAAGGTTTTAGAGGGCTATCTGCAAACCCTGCACATTTTGTTGGATTTTACAAGTGTGTTTGCAGTTCACTAAATTTGGGCAGCACAACTGCCTGAACACTGAAGCTTCATAAAGTCACAAAGTATGGAGACAAAGCACACTGGCTGCACCACATTAAATCCCACCTACATGAAGGTCATGAGGTTTTTGTGAAGATGCTGAACATTGCCATACAGAGTTTATTATTCAGGGTGCCTGCATTGATTTAAATGGGGTGGACATAATAAAAAGAAACGCCTGCGAGTAAAATGCAATGCAGCATTACCTGAATCAGTTGAGCAGTTTCAACACAACCTTGTACCGTTCACAAGGTTCTGGACTTTCATATTAGACCTTACTACTGTAGTTTAAGCTATAGTGTGGGCTAACAGAAAAAACTGCCCACTCATTCTATGGCACAAAATAGACTGTAACCTATACACCCCCTACCATAACAACAAATAATGAATATGCTGATATACTTACACAAATAAAAAAAACATAAAACAGAAATGTTTTGCAACATTTGTGTTTTTCATTTTCAGGTAGGGCCAACTTTTTTGTTCTTTACAGTAGTCATAGACATAGAACTTTTGCAACTAACACCAGCAACACAAAGGTCTAAGATAAAAGCATATTATTGGGAAAGCTAATTAAAAACCGGTTTTCGCTGAACATTTTGCAGGTATATTCTGTTTAAACAACTGTGAATAAGTTTTCCTTATTGGATTACAAAGTCATATTTCAGATAGTTTTATGTTTGTCCTAAACATGCTTGCTGTTACAAATTAGTCATATAGAAAAGGGATTTTAAGGAGCAGTTCTTGACAGGAGGGAGATCTGTAAACATGACATTATAATTATAAGTTAATTAATGCACTCCCTACTGCCACCCACTGACATGCAGAAGTATTACTCTATCAGCCACTACATTGCTCACACCGGCGCTGAACAATTAGGCCTACTTCCAGTGTCTAAATAATATTTTTTTGGACCTATTAAGTGAAATTGGACAATTTCAAGCGACAAATCTAACGATCTCTCACGGCACAGTAGAGTGCAGCGGCACAGTGGTTGAAAATCACTGATCTAATTTACTGTGTTTATGGCTGCATGTTCAACATGTTTAATAGAATATCCTTTATTCTCAGGTTAAGGTTTTCCTATAGAAAAAGAAAGTGTGCACAGTATAGGAAGGCAGGTGTTCTAAGTAATGCAGCTCTGGTCTGTGAACCCACTGAGACATCCTGCTGTTGCACTTTGGCTCTGCTGCTGTGCTCAAAGATCAGCCCTGTGGATGTATTCAGCATCCCGGATTGCCTATACCTGCAGCAGCTGTTCTGACAGAGGCCGATGCTGGGCTGTGCAAGCTTCTGGGGATACTTCTGTACCCTTCTGGAGTCAAACCAGCATCATCAAGGCAGCCCTCCGCTCTCATACCCTCCATGTGGGATAACCAGAAATTGTCTACACTTGATTCGCTTGTAGCTTTGTTGCCAATCCTTCCGACGAGCAGCCAGCCATTGAGAATATTCAGAGCCAGCCGTGGACACAGTGTCTCGAACAATTTCCAGATCATCAGCTGCTATTGTTTTGTTTCAAAACTGGTGAAAAAGAACGTTTTGGTTAAAAACGTCTGAAGCTTGTTTGATGAATTTGATTTGCATCTTCATGCATGCCTGTTTTGTTCGATTTTTCACTGCATCGTCCTCAAAATAATACTGTTAACATTCTCCGTTGTGATTGTGTTTAGAATAACGTTACTTTCTGAGCAGCAGCTGTGTGCCGATGCTCTTTATATGAATACCACCTTCCAATGTTACACTAAACATTGACAGAATACAGAGAAGCCCTGGTTAGAGCCCCTTTCCATTAGTTCTCTTTTGATTGTATGTGATTCCCTGTACAAAAAGAGCCACCTGCTATGCTCTTTAACTCCCTTTCTCTATGTCTTTCAGAGTGAGACCTCTTTACCCTGTTTTTTTTTTTTTACTGCTATGGTGATGACACTGTTTCTTCTTGTGCTCTTTACCCTCCTGAAGTTTCTCCCCCTTTTCACTCCATTGTTACCATCTCCCTCCTCTGTCACCCAGCTACTTGTCTAACCTTTAAAAGCTTTGTCACTTTGGCCTACAACAAGGGTCATCGACTCTATCCCTCTGTTTCCACTATAGCAGACATCACTCAGTGTCAACCCAGGGGGAAAAGACAACTGCTAACACCTCACACCAGCACAATAGCAACAGAAACGGTTTCTAAAAGTTGTGTTTAACAATTTACTTCAAATACATGCTCACGTCAGAGGATTGGAATAAGCAATCATGTTCAAAGTCTTTTGACATTGGGCATTATTTTCTTATGGAAGTTACCTTTGCAAGGGATAATAGCTCAGTATGTTTTTTTTTTGTTTTCTTCACTATTGCAGAAAAAAAACACTCAACAATTTTCATGAAACGTGTTGAAACGTTGTAGTGAAAGCCAAGAAGGAAGTGAATAACCTATGAGAATCTGGTTCTCAGTCACAGTCAGACATCCAATTCTATTGAGTAAATTTTAAAACATGGTAAATTAACAATAATAGCAGATCAGGCTCACAGAAAAAAAGTGAAGAATTCTCTGTTGGGACTTAGAGTTATTAGTCACTACTATTTGAAACAGCTGGTTATGATAACAAGCTGCCTTGTTCATTTGCTATTTCAGTGTTAGTATTTCACAGCAGCTATGAATTAGAAGGTTTCACTTGAATGACCAATAAATCAAGTAAGACTGTCCAAAAGGTTTTCTAAGGACATGCACACAAGCACCAACCATTGCTGTATGGTGGACACAACTTGTGATTTTCTTCAGGAATGTTGACTGACAGAAGATAGTGACTCATTATTATAAGTAAAGACAATTGTTTGATCATCTCTTGCGCCATCCATCCATCCATTTTCTTCCGCTTATCTGAGGTCGGGTCGCGGTGGTAGCAGGCACAGTAAGTCAACCCAGACTTCCCTCCCCCCGGCAACGTTTTCCAGCGTGTTCTGGGTCTGCCCCGGGGTCTCCTCCCAGTTGGTCGTGCCTGGAAAACCTCTAAGGCGTCCAGGAGGCATCCTTAACAGATACCCAAACCACCTCAACTGGCTCCTTTCGATGCGGAGGAGCAGCGGCTCTACTCCGAGCTCCCCCCCGAATGTCCGAGCTCCTCACCCTATCTCTAAGGCTGAGCCCAGCCACCCTCCGGAGGACGATCTCATTCTTTTGGTCACTACCCATAGGTCATGACCATAGGTGAGGGTTGGAACGTAGATCGACTGGTAATTCGAGAGCTTTGCCTTCAGGTCCCAGCTTGAGGAAGCCAACAAAACCACGTCATCTGCAAAAAGCAGAGACGAGATTTTGAGGTCCCCAAACTGGAAACCCTCCTCCCCCCGGCTGCTCCTTGAGATCCTGTCCATGAAGATCACAAACAGGACCGGTGACAAGGTGCAACCCTGGCGGAGGCCAACACGCACTGGGAACGTGTCTGACTTTGTGCCGAGGATGTGGACACAGCTCCCACTTTGGTCATACAGGGACCGGATGGCTCGTACCAATGGCCCCGGGGCCCCATATTCCCGCAGTACCCCCCACATGATCCCCCGAGGGACAAGGTCAAAAGGTCGCGTGGAAATCCGGGACAGTGCCTGTGGAGTGGCAGACCGGTGTGGTGGTTCCCATTTTCAAAAAGGAGGACCGGAGGGTGTGCTCCAATTATCGGGGTATCTCTTGCGCTTTTACTCAATTTACTTTTGGGGATTTTAAAACATTTTTATTTAAAAAATATAATTTGGCATACAGTAAAAGTGCCAGATACACACACCAATCATCTCCTCCTCCCACTGGCCCTTAAAAATCCACATCTAGATCCACTTTCTTTCCTCGGTCGCAGCGGCAGAGAAGCTGAGCTCAGCCATCCTTATCTCCTTTCAGACATGGCAGCTCATAGATTATGTATAGCTTCTGCGGTATGAAGCCATGTCCTCCCCCAGATCATGAGGAGGCAGAGTACTCAGAACACATGTAGTGAGAACTACTGCATATAACTGCAATAAACATGGACCACACAGTGGTTATTCATGTCCCTCCATATCTATGTTCCTGCAGCTATCACACCTCCTGCTGTGCAGAGTGCAGTGCACAGGGGGCTGATAGAGGCTTTTGTTAATGCCATTACCAGAGGTGAACACTGTTATTATGGAACCATAACGGACATTTTGACAGGTATAGATTCATTTCCATAAAGATTTGATGATATTGTAACTACCCCTCACCAGTGTTGGGCTCGTTACTGAAAAAAAGGAATATATTACTCATTACTCGTTACTCTTTTTAAAAGTAATATAATAACTTATTACTCCCTGCCAACAGTAATATGTTACACTACTCGTTATATTACTTTGCGTATAAAGCCACACGTTTCATTAGTTCTTTTTCGCTTGTTGTTAGCGAAAGTTAGTTGTTAGTTCTTCTTGGTTGTATTGTAGGGCTACAGCTATCCTCCGCTAGGCTAGGCTCATTGGTGGGGTTTATTTACAGGAGCGTCACGTTGTTGTGCTGTTGATGTGAGTGCTTAAGGAGGTTTGAGGTTGTGTTTTTTGCAGTAGAAAGAGACCTAGTACCGGGACACAATCTACATCTGACAACAATGTTCTTGTCATCTTTCCTCTCGAGAAAACAAAAGTATTGGGAATATTTCCAGCCGCTGAATGTAAACATGAGCGCTTCCATCTTCCAAGCTAGCCAGGGTTGCCAGGTATGTATGACAACAATTGACAAAATAAGCCCTATGGCCAAAAATAAAAATAAAAACTACCTGCGGCAGCACCTAAAATGAAGCCCAATTCCGCAGGAAAACTTCAAACCTGGCAACCATGATGCTCGCTACCTTCCTGCTTGGCTGATGTTCGCGATGAAATTAATCTGGGGATTGTTGCATTTTAAATCAGAAGTGGGTAATAACAACAACAGTAAGGTATAGTAACGAGTTATTTATGAGTAACTGTAATATTATTACTGGAATTTCATTAGTAATTCGTTACACTACTCGTTACTAGTAAAAGTAATATTATTACTGTAACGCGTTACTAGTAATGCGTTACTGCCCAACACTGCCCCTCACTAATTATATATTGCAGAACATTGTTCTCCTGTGCAACACCATGCAAATGACTGACCAGTCTAACATCTAACGGTTATAGTGCATTTTAACATCAAAATTTGGATTATGCCTCTGCAAATTTGAGCTATTTTTAATGTGTTCTTTGTCTTTTATCATTTTAGAGTTGTTCTGATACTGATATCACACCAATATTCATATATTTAATTCATACATGTACATCAGTCAATGCACCATCAGATACTATGATTGTAAAATAAATTGACCATTTTTATATTGTATTCCTTTTCTCTCATTATGAGATGTGACTGAGTAGTGCTTAAAACAGTTTGTTTACTATCTGAGATCCCTCTCTTTTATTTCCCAGCTTAGAAAATGAAGCTATAGAACATAAAAATGAACTTCTTAGTGTGGGTTAATTACATCTCAAAAATGTTTTTTATATTGTACGACAAAAAGGTGGAAGTGATAATCAGTGATTTTGGTTATCAGGCAAAGAGATCAAGGAAAATGATTTTACACACGAGCCTGCAGGCTTGCTTACAGACAAACATGCAATCTCTATTCTATTTTCTCATACAGATACATTTTACCTCCATCTTCGTACAGCCCCTCTGTGTGGCAGGCTCTTTTGGGTGTTGCTTAGATCCCACCTCCCTCCATTATCCCATTCCCCTCCCCTCCAGGCCCCTATGGAAATGGGAGGTATGTTGGCCAAAGTGAAGGGCCCCACATCTCTATAGGTGGGGACAAACCCACCCTCATCAGGAACTTAAATCATTTTGCTTAATAGACTTGGTCAGTATTGAACCGCCAGTGTTAGTAGTAACCCCCCTTAATAAAGAGGGTGAGAGGAATCTGGGCCAGGCCTCCTAGCCAGTTTATAGTGACCAAGTCCTGCCCCCCTCAATTAAGACAACTAATTATTATACACAGGCGTCTACACATCAGGGTCTCCCTTCCTTATCCTCTACCTTTATAAAGAAGAAGAAGAAAAAAACCACCTGAAGCAAATGCAAATTTAAAAAAAGGTAAAGCAGAAAGATGAAGGTAGTGAAAAGTGTCTTTGAGATAATGAAATAGAAAGATGAGAAGGAATAAGATATGTTCCAAAGCCTGTTTTCTGGCAGGCCCACTTAGGGAGAACCAAGGGGCGAGGACCTCTATTCAGTACGTGCCACCAAGTGGTCTGTTCCCACAGGGAAACACAGGCACAGCCATGGGTACCACTGGGCCTGAGTAGAGGAGGTCTTTCTCTCTCTGATAATAAAATGTCCTCCAGAACACAAGTGCTTCGATTTAGTTTTCACTTTTCTCTCTTCCTATTCTTCTCTGCCACCTTTTTTTTATGTCTCTGACAAGCTCTTGTTTGAATTACCACCACGGCTGCTTTTTTCAGCGCTTGCAGAAAACTCTTTTTCCACTCAGAGTCTTTCATCTTGTAAAGAAAAAAACCCGAATGTACACGGTTATATCACTCTGTATTGAGTTTAACTGTTCTACTCAGAGAAGTACTGTGGCTTTTGTGTTGGATATACTCCTAGTGTGGTTTGTATTTTTGGTACAGGTTATTGTATTACTTGACAAAAGATTTTTTTTAAAGTCTGATAAAAAAGAAAAACACATGAAAGAATTCAGATAAAGACACATTGACGGATTGTTATTTTTCCGACACACACTGAGTAAAATGTACAGTATAAAAAGATATTGGTGCCCAATGGTTGAATAACATCTTTTTCTTTTTCTTTTGATCCCCAGTAGTTTCTGGATCACGTCTGCTATTTTTTGGGGGGGCACATTAACACATTCAGCCACACAACGCGGACGCCAATTCATCACACATCAGCTCCATATTAGCAACATTAATTAAACACATAAACAATAACATATCCCTTTGATATGATATTCATATGATCTAATACCACACGTAGCATATGTTGCAATGGGATAGGAATCAGGATCAAACTCTACTTACTGTAAGGGTCGTACTTGAATAAATGTATTTACTCCACCAGACTGCTTCAAGAATCTAAATGAAAATGCTGGCTAAAAGTAAGCAATCAAAATATGTGTTTTAAATGTGCACTTTTAGACTTTATTTAGCTTATATTCTCTTATAAAATCAAGTCTGTCAAGTCCTCTCAATACCTAATAGAAAATATTTACTCAAGAATGTAGTGAAGGTATCACTAGATTAAAATATATGACATGGCAGCTGACAAAAAATCAATGTTTGCATCATTGTGAATGATGCTTTTTGTCTTTTGAAAGATACAATGATTTAGAGGTAAGAGAAAGAAACAGTCACAGTCTCTTGGAGTTGCTGTCCTCAGATTTCCTTTCTGTCGAGGTATTGAGCTGGTGCAGAGCTGCAATTTCACAGAAATCATTTTTGAACTCACTGGGGCCAGATCTCCATTCTCAGGCTGTTACACACTGTTCAAAACTCCACAGGACACCGGACTGTCCAATCTAGAAGCTCCCCACGTCCCACAATCCTGTCTTCAGTCATAAAAATAGTGTCTGTGCTGACATACAGTAGATACTCGAGATCATTCATGGGAGTAAAATACTAACAGCGGGGCACTGACCCTCACTCATCCTTGGTACAACTTTTCTGGATTCAGTGAATCAGGTTCTACACAGTAAATGTATTTCCTCAAAGAACTTGCATCAAAATCAAACAAGAGATTCCTGCTGCTTTGAGTCACACTGATTCACACCTACATTATTTCTGGTGTTGACCATCAATTTCTGTTTTGGGGGGTTGGGGGTGGATTTCACTTTCAATATGTGCATGGAGTTCAGAATGGATGTGATGGTATTGCTATAATCTAAAATACAAATGTTTCATATATACACTCCTGAAACTGAAAATATCTAGAGAGTTTCAGGAGGACTGCATTTTATGTCAAAAGGCAATGCCTATACTTATTCAGTGCGCATACATTTGAACTATTTGATTGAAGCCTGGGTATAATGGCTAATTTTCACACCTTTTTGATGCATTCAGAGGAAGCTCAGGCTAGCAGTCTGCTGCCCTCAGACAACCCAGTCTCATGTCAAAATGTATAATACCTACGTTGGTCCACAGCTCAAAACGTAGTAGTTTCACAATAATGGCTCTAAAATTGTGACATGTCTACGTTTCCTTTTCCCTATTCTTTTGTATAGGCATACCTCAGGTCACGTGACTGCCCAGTTTTCCCCTGACGAAAAAAAAAAACATGGCGGACATCCCTTCTATTTTTGGTGGAAAATGCAATATTTTAAGATAGTTTGAGGCTTAATCTTAGTTCGGTTTATGTTTATGATCTTTAGTTTGTTCGTTTCTACGAAGATTCTTTCAGGTCTTGATAGAAAAACGTTGGAATGTCACGTTTTCTACTGTTGCTATGGTGGTAGCTATGGACGCTATCAACAACCCAGGAAGGACCTGAAAGAATCTTCGTAGAAACGAACAAACTAAAGATCATAAACATAAACCGAACGAAGATTATGAAGCTACAATGTACATTTGTCGCCAGAAAGGTTATCAAAACGACACTTAAGCCTCAAACTATCTTAAAATATTGCATTTTCCACCGAAAATAGAAGGAGCCGTTATTGTGAAACTACTACGTTTTGAGCTGTGGACCAACGTAGGTATTACACATTTTGACATGAGACTGGGTTGCCTCAGATTGATTGGTTCCAATTTAGCGGTGGAAAATATTTTTTTGGAATTAGGAGGGACATGTTGCAAACACGGCTATCAGATAGACAACAGCCTTGAGCTATAGCTAATATGAACTATTTTTTTTTCTTTTTTTTTACAATTACAATTTCACAATATTGAACTATGTAATGGCACATTGTATATTCTTCTCACATTGTGCGGGCCAAATTACTGTTACATCAACATGTATCATATAATACAACTCAGCAACAATATTGCAGAATAATATGTTATTAGTTGCTGACAGTTGTGTAATATTATGGCTGTTTATTCCTCTATAAAAGCAAACTTGGGACAGTGTTGGATGTTTAATAATTTCAGCCCTTTCTTTCTTGTCTAGTTGCTTTCCTTTGTTTTAATTTCAGAATATTATAAATGTAAGCCTACAAATTAATGAAATGGTGAAATGACTGTGCAGTGAGTGGGAATAATCCAGTTTCTCCATGTCTTCTTCAAGAGGCAGAGCTCACCTTAGGTTCACCTCACGCTTAAATTTAACTTTCCAACACTCTCAGAGTTTACACACTTCTATCCCTCATTTCTCTGGTGTCATTTGTGTGTGTGCATGTGTGTGTGCATGTGTGTGTGTGTGTGTGTGTGTGTGTGTGTGTGTATTAATTCTGTGCTCTCTTTGCCTTCCCTCGCCAATTAGGGCATTCATTGGAAAAGCAAACTGTTTCTGATAGCTTCTGTTTCTCAGGGGATTTCAAGCACATTTGATACATAAATTATAGTTGTGCATGAGTGTAGTTGTGATGTGCGCTCCTCTCTGACAGAACACAAATCTGTGTTCAACATATCTGTTCTGTGGAAGGCGTTTAGTTTATAGATCCTAAGTTCTGTTATAAAGTGGATGTTAACGAAGGGTTAACTAATTCTTTCATCCCTTTTAAGATCAGCCAAATTTCTAACTCTGAGTGTATTTGTGTAAGTATGAATGTGTGGGCGGTTTTACTTTGTCAGTGTGTTTCCATGTCCTATATCACAGTTTGTGTGCCCCCCCAAAAATGTGCGTCACTGAAAGTTAAGTATGTCAGTGCTCTGACAGAACTACACTTCCAAGGCATGTGTAGATGTCTCCTTTCAGCGTCTGTCTGAGATGTGTGTGTGTGTGTGTGTGTGTGTGTGTGTGTGTGCGTGTGTGTGTTACCATTACTAACAAGGCAATAACACTTCCATTTACCAGGGATAGGAGAAGTTTGACCTCCGTATTTTCTGTGGGGCATTCTCCTGTGGTTTCTGATGAGCAGCAGGCGAAATTGTGACCCTCGGGTCATCTGCAATGAGAGACTGGATTATTGTTCTGATACTGACTGTCAGTATTTGTTAAGGTGTCACGCTGGGATTCATGTTTTCCAAAGGGACTCAGAGGAGCAGAGAGACGGAAACATCAGGGAGAGACCTGTGGTATTTGCTACTGAACTATGGATTATGGATAGATTTCGTGGTTCCTCCAAAGTATGCCATTAAATATTTTAGGGCAGCAACTAATGATGAACATCACTGCACTACTTTCAATTCATCATATTGATGACAGTACTGATATACATTGATATGAAGGACTTTTACTTATAGTGAGACTTCATATTATGTACTTTTACTACAACCCTTGGCATAAATGTTAGCACAGAAGAGCTGCAGATTTAACCAATCTATCATCATAAGGTTACTGATATGATGATAACGTACTGACCCGATTCAGTCACTATTGAGGAAGGCTATCATTGGCTCGTTAAAGCTCCTTAACCTGTCGGCTCGTGCTGTCTCTGTTGCTCTTCACTGACACACACACACTCACACACGCTCCTCCTGCTCTCTTCCTGGCAGGGCACACGCACCTCTACTCTCTCCTTCTAGTAATTTGGCTGATATATAAGAAGCACAGTGGGGGGAAATATCATGGATTTTGTAGGTCGGACGTCCCACCCCTAACATTTTAGTCCATGACACCTTACCAAATCTGGCAAACCTTTACACTTGGGGCAAGACTGAGACAACTTCCTGTCCCCTCTTTGCTGTGAGATGATCCCTTCAACATCTCCTCAACAGCTGCCCCAAAGTCTCTCTCTGTGAGCTGATTGAAGTTGGCTGTCGGGGGTTTGCTCGGCGCTTTAACTGTGAAGCTAAAGAGGGCAAGCGGGCGGAATTCTGTTGCTAGGACGCAATCTGGGACTTGATCAACCGTTGATGGGCCACCTGGGTGAGACACAAAACCCCAAATTACCCCAGGAACACCAATGTGCATCCCAGCACATCCTAGACATGTACCAACCAAAGAAACAATGATCGTTTTTTTTTTAATACATTTAATTGATCCGTTCAGGGGCTGTCAGGTAGAATACACATTATTATTATTGTTATGTGCATCTGACATGCAGAAACTGTATGGAAGACCAACAGATTTAAAAATGAAAAAGGGAAAAAAAGGTTTTGATACACATTTTCAAACTTAGAACTTTTGCTCTGTTCCTTTTTTTTGATCTGCTGCTCTCTCTCTTTCTCCTTCTCTGTGTCTGACGCCTTTTTTCCCAAGTTGTTCCAAAATAGTAATTAGTTCACAATCACACTGGCGCCAGAACACAAAACCACAATCTGAGGCTTTGGGGGCAGCTGCCTCTTCAGCAGCAAGCATATGGCAGACAACCTTTTAGAATGCATCACACTGATTTGGGGATTGATCCTGCCTCCATTCCCAACCTCCCATCCACCCTCTCACTCTTCTCTTCATCAAATTAACTCATGTTTACATTCATCTCCACAACTATTAGCTTTTTATTTATAGCTTCTCATCACTGTGGAACACCTCAAAACTTGTGTGTGTCAACTAGGATGGTGGCACCTAGTTCATTGATGCCTGCCGGTTTGCTAGTCTGCTGAATTTATGCGATTTCTGAGGATGCACGCGCGCACACACACACACACACACACACACACACACACACAAAAAAAAAAACCACTTACGAACACTTGGATTTGCGCATTCCCCGTGGCCTCCATGATAGGGGAATGTAAATGACCGGAGCTAGCCTTCTAGCTGAGCTCTGAGCCACATGGACCTGCCACAGGAGTGCCACAAATCCTACTGACTGATTTCCCTCAGAAGCACAACACACACTTACTCACAACGGCATTTGAATAAAAAATATAACTAATGGCTTCTTATTGGGAGTTTTGTGCCAATGTAGCCATAGGCTTGCTGAAGCTCCTACCACTGAACATTAGTTTAACAACACTTTGGGACAAGAACTTAAATTTGAAGGTGAATTTTGTAACGTTGAATGCTATTTGGTAGTTTCATTTTTATCCTCACTAGTGTCCGTATCAGCTAATGCTCAGGTTTATAGAAAGTTGTAGAAAGACAGAGTACTTTATTAATCTCAGAGGGAATAATGTAATTTAATTAATAATTATTGGAACTTCTCTACTACTTGGCACAAGTATAAAATAAACATCTCAATAAAACTTAGAGAAATGGAGGCATGTCTTTGATAAATAACACAAATTCTTTCAGGGCATTTGAGTTTATATTTCTATATTTGGATTTTGAGTTAATTTCCTCCGCCTCAGTCTTCTCGTTCTCTTTCTTCTGGTTCCCAGTTTCTCTGTCAAAGACATTAAGGCCTGGCAGGGGGCAGGTTTCCGCACAGCAGAAGCCAAACTTACACTCCAAACACTTGTTCTCATTGAGTCTTTGTGTGACTTGCTCAGTGTGACGTCCAACAATGGAAATGTTTTTGTGCAACTGTGATTTGAGTCAGTGTAAAAACATGTGGTCAAGAGGTACTCTATTAGATCTCAAATATCTACCCATGCTTCAGAGTGGATATGAAACAATGTACCAATGACCTGACCAAAGCCTGGCCCATGCCAAAAGAGTTATAAAATCTTAAAAAGTTAATAATGTGAGAGATCCCACACATGGCAACAAATAATGATAGATTTAATAGTTTTGTTCAGTTTGAAGAAAAGTGATATGACCAAAATAGAAAACTACACACTAATAGAATCCATTCCAGAACAACTAGAGATTCGACTCTCAAGACTGGAAATCTAGCAAAATCTCTTGCGGTCAAAAGCAACTTTTGAGAAAAAAAAAACCAAGAACAAGAATCCTCAAAAATTCTTCTTTGCTACAAAGAAAAAGATGAAACTATGGACGGAGTCGTAGAGATTGCATGAACATAGTTTGTATGTCCCCCAATAAACGAGGACGTCCTCCCAAAAATTATGGAATATAGTAAGCAGCGTTTTATGAGAAACCCACCATCATTTTCAACAATGTTTGATCTAAAACTAAACAACTTTCATGACGGTTGGCTTTAATTCATTGCTGTTATATTACTCTGCTTACATAGACTTCTCCTAAACAGGCAAATATAAAACATAATATATAACCATCTACTGAAACCTACCAATTAAAGTCAAATTAAAACACACTGTGCATGAAAGTTACAGCAAAACATAAAACCTGTAGTACATTCAGCCATCACCAAACAAACAAGTATACAGTTAAAACATTATCACTTTCACCAGCCCATGACTGTAAAGCCACAAATGTGTATACAGAAGACTGATCTGCTAGCCCATGAGCCTTTAAGAGTTTGATGATGTTGTAGATAAAGGAATTTCTTACCCTGCTAGATGTGGCCTTTAGCGCTCTGAATCTACACCCAGAGGGTAGAAACTCCTCAAACAGACAATTGGAGACAGCTCTTCAAAAATGATTTGAGTCTTTGAAATTGCTCCCTTGGAAAAATTGGGAGACAGATCAGGCAGTTTAACACCATCAACTCTTAATACACTCTTGGGCTATGACAACACTGCTCTTTTTGTTGTTTTTTTTATCAGTTGGTTCTGTTAAGCTTTTCAATGATATGCAGTCAGTGATTTGACAAATATACAACTGAGTCTGAGTAATATCACAACAAGCAGAGTATATTTGTCGGAAAATTTCAAGTAATTCATGAGGCACTTGGTCACAAAGTAAGATATTCACAGTTTTGTCAGATTAAAACGGAGTGAAAATAATGCTAATGGAAATGCAATCAGCATATGTAAAGTTTGGAGCCGATCATTAGGGACCGCTTCTTCTGCTAGCTGAAAATGCTGAGCTCTCATCACGCATTCATCCTGATGTAACTGGTTACACAGAGCCGGGGAATACACTGCAACATTTCTGCAAGTCAAATTTCTGAAAACTGCAAAAATATGCAAAACTGTGAGACACGATAGGGCCCTTTGAGATTCCATAATGAATTCTAATTTTCTCACTTTTTTTTTTATCTTGTCAAGATATTTTGTCACTTAATTAAACAGCGAGATTGCATTTATCCTCCCAAAATTAAAGATTCAAAAAGGATTTCAACTTTTTTATGGTATGTTTAGCCCATTTATAAAGAACTCTTTGGTTCATAGAATCTGCACATTGAGGCTACTTTTATCAGCTACACTTTCTGAATTGGGGTAGACCCCACTTTCATCCTAATGCAGCCTGAACTCTGCATGTCTTCAATTATTGTATTGTATCTTGTATTACTTTAAGATTTGTTGATTTTGTAGGCCAATGTAGATCACTTGATCTGTCTTGTTGTTATTTTGGTGGAAGCTGCTTTGGATGACGTGTGTTGTGGCATAGTTTGTATTTCGGCTGAAAGTAGCCAATAGATAATTTTTACACTTTGGCCTGGATGCACAGTTTAGCAACTGCTCAGGTAAGCTGCGTCATTTAAACTGTCGTTGGGTACCGTGGAAGACAATGACAAGAAGCCGAGCTGAGGCCTCTGTGGTCCATTCTTGTTTAAGTAAGCGCTGACTGAGTCGTGATACACCAGCTGTGCTTAAGGTGAAAATTATTACTTCAATCCTACCTGCAACACACAGACAGCATTAGTGACTAACTGGTGAAACATTTGGCAGCTAAAGTAAAATATTTCCATTTAGGAGTTTGCGGAGCCCCAAAACGGAGCTATTATTGAGTAATGTCTAGCAAAATAACAGTTTAGAACTTATCTTATCTGAATTAAAATCTTCCAATTCGAGTCATAATTTCAGCTTCCCACTTATAAAAAAAATTGGTTTAACTTAAAAGTGATTAATTAATGCAATACCATGCATAGCTCAGATGTTTTTTCTTAAAAATGGCTTTGTCAGCATAAAAAACTCTTACTTGAAAGTGATTGCAAACGCTGAAGAGAGGACTCAGAGTCTGTGTGTGGTGGATTAAGTCAGTATAAGATAAGTGAAAATTGAAGAAGTCAGAGAAGTGGGAAATTGAAATAAGAGATTAGGGGAATGAAAAGACAGAGCTGATTTGACGAGACATCAGATTGAGAGGGAGAGATAAAGTGACACAAGAAGAAACAAAGACTATCAAAGAGACACAGACAGTGAAATGTACAAAACGAGACGGATCAGGAGGAGTAAGAAGATGTTCTGTCTGTCTGGCTCAAACAACCCGGCAGTGTTGCTCGGTCACAGGCAGAGGCTGTGTACCCATAATGTAGTCTGATTTAGGGCCGTGATGGAGCGCTCAGGGATAATAAGTAGTATAAACTGGAGGAAGGTGTGACCAGACTGGATAAGAGAGATTCTGCTGTTTGCAGCCAGCCTCTCCCCATCCTCATTCTTCTCTCAATTAAAATTCAGTTCACTCCACTTCTGTTGATTTTTGATGTGTCCAGTTCATTCAACTTTTTTAAGACTGAGAATATAAAATATATATATTTTTTCTATCATGTTTTAGTTTAGCACCCTTTGCACAATGTTCACCTTTTTAGATACATCAGAAGAAGACCATAAAATGTTGGCCAGTATAAGGAAATAGTAGCTTAATCAGAGGGCTAGTTACAGCTGTTACAACTTCCTTACAATGGTTGTTATTTTTGTCTGCAGGATTGACAGTCTCTGCTGGAATGAGGAGCCTTTTGTCCAGAATCTGTCAGAAATCAAAGACTTAGTGTTTGAAAAATTAACAAGGTATTTGATGGGGAACGCTGCCACAATTATTGTAAGTCATGCATGTAACAGCAGAGAGCTCTACAGACATGGCAAAGAAATCTGTTAATTGCGTTTATAGATGAACGAGTCAATTTCAATTCGAATAGTTTAACCTTCATGTTTTATCCTCAATTTGAGCATATTTTACAATTTGAATCATCCACACATCCTAAATGAATTCATGTCCTCAAAATCTCCCCCCATGATAAACTTCCTTTGGCACGGCTGTCCTACTATCAGCTCTCGCCACAGTAATTGTGTCTTCTTCGAGGGTGGGACTTGAGCAATAAATTTGTCAGCGTGTGTTACAATGTGGGACAGATGAGCAGGAAAAAAGCCCTCCTGTCCTCTCATCTTAATGGCAGCCATCTCTCAGGTGTGGCCCCAGACTGACAAGTCATCTCATCTTAACCATTAAAACTGAACAGCAGGGTGACATTGTGTCCATCATGGTAGCTTTAGGGAAAACAGGAAGCTTGGCGTTGGGCTTTGTTTGGGGTGATTCGTTTGGGTTTTATTTTGGGCATTTTATGCCTCTGTTAGAGAGACAGGACAGTGGATAGAGTTGGGAATCAGGGAGAGAGACAGCTAGGAATAACGTGCGGTAAAGGAACCATTTGAACTCAGGCCACCTTCAGGACTAAAAGCTCTTTATTTGGGGTGCACAAACTGGACTACTTGATTGATTCTAAGTTAATGTGTCAGAATAATTCCATGAGAGATTGGTCATAAAATACTTAGACACATTCATCCATTTAGGAGTACTTCATGCAGATTGATATAATTATAGTTCTCCAGCGTCAGCAACTTTCTGACCTCAATAACAACAATCTGTTAAATAAATAGTAGAGTAAAGTAACTGACCAGTCATAGTAAAGTATTCAACACCGAGGTGTGAAAAAACAATATATTAGGGCTGCACAAATTGGAAAAAGCTGGCATTGCAATATCTTGTCTATCTGCGATATATACTGCCTTGTGTAAAATACAGAAAATCAGCTTTAAATAAGCCTGCATGATATAAGAAAACTGTACGGTGTGTGATTACTTTGTTCAGTTTTTCATTAACAAAATGAAGTGCGGTAACTAAACAAAAATTAAGAAACCATAGAATGTATAACTCAGTTTTATGTCAATTAGATGTTCTTCCTGTTTTACTCTATGGTTGTGTTTGCAACATCCATCCTGAAGCCAAACAAAAACCACTTAATTGGCACAATATAATCTGAGGGTAGCTGATTAGCTTGAGCTTCATCTGACTGCGTCATCAACATGGTGTTGAAGTATAGCCATTAAACCTGTACCTCCGTCAAACAGGTAAAATGTGCACATATACATATATGTAAAGTGTCTCGAGATAACACTTGTTATGAGTTGACGCTATACAAATAAAAATTGATTGAATTGATTGATTGATATACTTAGTGAGAAATAATTTCTTCTTTAAACAAATTTTTTTTTTGATTTATTGAGATAAATTGTGACTTTTGCAATGTGTCATGTGTGATAACAATGTCATTTCCATATATTGTACAGCCGTATTGTACAGAGCAGTGAAATTGGTAATATAAGACGGACAGATTGTGCAACCAAACAGCAGGTTGATATTATATTTATATCTCTCATGTGAGACCGTTCCCTCAGGAGCACAGTTTAACCGTCCAATGAGGCGCATGCCCTCTTGTTTTAAAAATGGCCTCAGTTAACACAGTATCAGCGCCCCACCTCTGACATTAATTAGGGAGCACCTCAATCATATAGGCGGAGAGGGACGAATCAATTTGGAAGCATGCAGGAGGTGCAGGTGGAGTTATCAGCCTGTGTGAACGGGAAGGCCAGCGGGCTATCACTTTATTCTGTCACAAGCTGAACAGGGTGGGAGGAGGTGATTTGGGCAGGGTAGGTTGGCAGATTGGAAGGAAAGCATACAATGTTAGTGTGGAGGTGGGGGGGGGGGGACAACTGCTACTTCAACATGAGGTGATGCAGCCACCTGTCTCTGTCCTGCAATAAGATGCTGAAATTGGGCTCATGGTGTAGGTGGTGACATGCACAGCATTGTCCCTGTTAGACAGAGGTATTTATTATTTATATATTAACAAGTTTATGGACTCTTCTGCAACAATACTGCTAGAAACTGGGCTAAGATAGACCATATTTATCAACGTTATGAAAGAGCTAATTATGGAACGAAATGAGGTGAGAATATGGCTTATCAAAAAGTTAGAGAAAAATAAATAATACATCTGAGTGTGGTTGGATTGACCGTTTTATCAGCCCTCATTTGAATCCTCCCCAAAGAAATGATGTTATACTCTTTCATTTATTTTTTGTTTTTGTTTTTCAGAAATTGCCACGATTGAAATTATGCAAACATATTGTCCCTTAAGGATGAATCCTAATAAGTGTTTTATTCCCCCACTTTTCATCTGAAGCTATCAGCAGGCCAAGAGTTGTAAATTGACAATATTTTGGTTTATGACAGAAACACCTGCAAAGGTCATGTAAATCCCTTAAACCTCTGCTAATTGTTTTAGCACCAGGGTCTTAATTCAGCCCCCTAAAAAACCTACTTTGGCCACTCTGTTATGTTGATTGACCATGTTTGATTTGGTTTGACTCTTCACACCAGTGGCAATACTTGATTGGCAGTAATCATATCAAGATCCTTTAAATGATCCTTGATGTCCACCTTTTTGCTGACTTTATCTACCTTGTCTGATTACCTGTTGAAGTACCATTTACCCCCAAGAGACATTATATTACAGCAAGATACAGAAAGTGCCAGCAATGACCACAAATGCATCGCAATAATTTTGGAGCCTTAATTCACTAAAACTCTAAACCAGGATGGTAAACTTTGAGCACTTTACTAGCCTCGGGGTTAGTGTGACAGCAGACTCTCAGACTATTTAAATAATTTACAACTTCAACAAACTTCCTGAAAGTTGTTATAGCCCAGGATGAACCTTCAGTAGCATTTTACCTCTTCCATTAAGTGGTATTTTTGTTATCTGGTAGAGTTTTCTGCTGTGGTTGAAGATGCCTTCAGCAACCTGTACAAACCTGCTGTATCACAGCCTTTGTGTCTGCAAACATTTCACTACAGGTCACCATGGCAGATGAGTGATGTCATACTTTTTGTGCAAGAAAAGCATAAATGTGGTATTTCTCACCTACAGACATTAAACTTTATATGCAAATTAATCTGCATACAGAGAATCATTGCTGGTATGCAAAATCATCAAAAACACACTTATGTGTATATCTAAAAACTCATATGTGTATGTCTCACACATTTTTAGTCTGTTGTTTATTTGTGATAACAGATTGTTGTATGAAGTTCTTATGCATCATTGAGCATTGCCAAATCCTGTTTTTATAGCAAGAACAACAAGGTATTTTATAAAGGCATTATTATGCCTTTATAATGTCTCAGGGTTCTCAGGGTTCATAATTCTTATAAGAATCCATAACTCAGTTAATGATCATTAATATTTTTTGGCTGTCTATAATCTTTCTAATTAAGATGAATTTATTACAATGCAAACTCTACAACTAATGCTCCGCTGCCTGGTCCTCCCCTGCACTAGACCCTGGTAGCACATCACCCCAACCCTCATCCACCTCCACTGGCTCCCAATTCAATCCAGCATTAAATATAAAATACTCCTTCTCACTTACAAATCCCCTCACGCCCTTACCCCTCAATACCTCAAAGACCTCCTTCACCCGTATATCACGTCCCCTAAAAACCTCGGGTCCTCAGTCACTGGCCTGCTTGCCATCCCCACAGCAGACTGTAACTATTGAGACAGAGCCTTCAGCGTCACAGCCCCCACCCCCTGGAACACCCTCCCTTCAGAAATCCACAATGCCCTATCTTTGGACACATTTAAGAAACTCCTCTCAGCACTCTGCCTCCCCATTAGACTCCGTCCTTTATTTGTCTCAGTCTTGTACATTAGTTAATTTATTGGTCTTCATTTTGTGCTTGTAATTAAAACAAACAACTTTACATATATATTTTTAGATTAATTGCCTCCTATGTTATGGCTTCACAAGGACCTTATCTCCTCAGTGTCGTCTCTTATTACTCTCAGCCTCGTCAGTGAAGGGAGATGGTAGTGTCGTATTCCTCATCCCTGCAGCCTGTGAGCAGAGAGAGCACTCATGGAAATGTCACTCCCAGCGAGATCTTAATTAACACACTCAATCATGATGAGACTGCAGCAGCCAACATGAAAGCATGAGAAACCATTTAACTACGAAATGAAGCACATACCAAGACATTTAAAATGTATCTTCTTATTCAAATGATATGTCAAGTCTTGTTATTACAATTTGTAGTTAATTTCACAGACCGTATAGGAATAAGCAAGCTTGACATCACCCATTGCTCTTTGGATGACTATACTGAAGCCTCAGCATTAGCATATTGCCCGATGCCATCTTGATTTTATTGAGCCAGAGGTGACCATTGTTGCAAAAGATCTTTTGTGTGCAGTAAAATTTAACTTTGTCACAATATTTTGCCTTGCTTATGTATGTGTAGGGAAATTTTTTAATGTTATTTTTAAAAAACCGATGAGTTTATCAAAATTACAAAACACCTAAAATTGACAGATAAATTGACATATCACTACATTTTCTATTGCAAATATTCTAGGTGAATGATAAACCTGATAAAGAAATGAGGATGATAATTTCTGTCAAAAAACAACAAAAATCAGCATGGACCCTTTTGTTCACAGGGGGCGCCAACATTTGACACAAACTGAACATTCCTTACGTGAGCTTTAAATATTGATAAATATGCAACCAGAAAACTTCAACCTAGTGAATTATAACAAACATGTTTTATTGAGGTAATAAAAAATAAGAGAAGTATGATAATTTAGACTCTTCAACACTATCAGATTTTTTTGCACACTGTTGAGTTGCCCTCAACTCACCTATTGAGGGGGTCACTTAAGCATTTGCCACACTATTTCTATTACTATCTTACAGCCTGATGGAATCCCTAAACAGATTTTGAGTGTGTGTGTGTGCTGTGTTACCCAAATATTCTGGCTGTGAATCAACATTTGTAACGCCCCTGTTAACCCGTCACTTGTAAAGAAGGGTTCGGATCACCTCTGAAATTGAAGAGAGGAAAAGATTCATCATTCGAAGGCCAATGGGTCTCATATTCTCTCAACTTAGCTAGCTAAAGTCATAGCGTGACTGGGGTTGTTGGTGTGTAGACGTTTTTTTTATACCTGCACGTTAAAAATGATCTCCCTCTCAACCATCTCTGCTGCCTCTTTTTCTCCATCCTACCCCTTCTGAATTCAACGAGACAGACACCGATAGATGTTTCCAAGAGGTTACAGGAGTGATTCGCTTTCCCTTTTTATGGAGCAAATGGATGGATGATGTGTCACTCTGAGTCATTTAGCATCAGGCGGCCTATTGTGCTGTTTATTCCATGTAATCAATCACACGTACAGTATGGATTCTAAATTGTGAATAAACCCATTGTTACTGGCTAGATGAATGACTGGATGATAAACCATCAACATGTCTCCTCGACCATATTTCAACTTGCCTGCTTTAGAAAGTCTTAGCCTACTACTATACTAGAAATGATGAATCTATCTGTATATTTGACAGAACAGAAAATTCCTGTGCCCGGACTAATTTATTGCAATTTATCCTTCCCCTGGTTAATTTGAATAAACTATCAATACATTTTGTGCTCATGCAGATGATAAGTGTGCCTTATATCGACATAAAGGCCTGGGTGGACATCATTTGTTTGCTGCTTAACTCAGACTGAACTGAAGTGAAGCTTGGCCTCAAACGCAGGTGAAATACAAAACCTAATGATCAACCAACCCTAGATTGCATCACGCACCACTGTTAGGAATCTGGGAGTTATATTTGATCAGGATATGCCCTTTAACTTGCACATTCCCACGTCCTGCAATGGCACTATTCCACATGTCCGCATTGCAATGTTTAAACGATATATAGTTCAGCCTTATTTGCCAGTGTGGTTGCTAATGGTGGATGAATGTTGGGTCTAGTGCTCGACCCATATGGGATTTACAGAGATTATGGAGTACTTTTAGCATCATGAGATAACTTTTGTTATGACCTGCATCAATATAAAAAAGGTCAATCATTTACCGTTGTCCATTAGCTGTATAAACAAACCGTCTAAGTTAAGAATTGTACTTCCGATGCCTAATGCAAACGTGTTCACTGACAGCCGATAAATGCTTTATTTGTCGTTCTGCAGGGCATCCTCATTAGGTGTTTTATTCAGCCATGCCAATTACTGCAGACAACCCAGTTAAGGGACCTACTGCTAATGAAGTCCTAATCTACACTGTCTGCATCAGATATGAGAAAAGTTTTCATTCCCCCCTCTGTGTGTTTCTCTTCAAACTTCCTTGGCCGGTTTAATGATATGGTGAGGGAATAAGAAAAACGCTAGCCCTCATTGTTTGTGTTGGAGGAATTTAGACACCAACAAGAAGAGGAAATGGCTTCTACAGCTCCAGAGTTTTTGTTTATGAGTTAATTTTCAATAATTCCATGTTACAGCATATTCCATGGCTTGTGGCCTTCGAGGGCGCTTCACAGCCTGAGTGAGGGAAAAAAACAACAAATATAGCCCAACTTTATGTCCTGTGAAATTAAATTCTACTTACAGTCATATTTTTGTTTTGTTCATTTGTTTTGCAGTTTTCCTCGCTATCCTGCCACCTGACATATAACAATGCACCTTTGGATGTCTTTATCTACTGTGCATATTCTGTGTTATGATATATGCAGTGGTGTGAGAGAAACTGAGAAGCGGAGAGCAGTTAATGTTATGGTGTTGAAGTTGTTGATTTATGGGTGCACACTGTTGTGGAAATGCAGCGGCTATAAGATATTTGTTGTACCCCTGCTGTTGTGAGAGTCGTTGTTAGCTTAGGAAAAAAGTAATCAGATGGCTGTCTCTGCGCTCTAACAAACTGCCTCTAGCAACTCTTTCTATCCCTTTTTTCTCTCTTTCTTGGCTTCTTAAAGATTGCCAGGCCTGGTGGATACAAGAATTAGCTGCTGCGAGGCTTGTCCAGATCTTTTCCCATGTCTCCAATCACTCGACACCACTTTCCCTCCAGCACCATAACAGAACAAACTCTGTTCTGGGGCATAACTTGTCCTAAATATTAACTTTACAGCCATCTTTCATGTTACTGCGCTATTTTAAAAGGATGTTTTTGTTTTACAGGTTTTCATGGGTCCATTTGTTCATATGCATATAGAACTAAATATGATCATCTCTGATCATCACATTCTGTATCATTCATGCCAGAGACAAATTTAGACGAGACATTGAATGTGAAATATGAAGTTAAAATAAAAGTGTCACCACTGTTGTTAATTGGCGGATTGTCACTGCTGCCAGAGTTGGTATTCTCTCCCTCCCCCCCCCTCTCTCTCTCTCTCTCTCTCGTTCTCTCTCTCTCTCTCTCTCTCTCTCACACACTCTCTCTCTCTCCCTCTCTATTTGTGGATCTGTTTGGGTTGGCTGGGTTTTTAACCAGATCTAAGTGGTAAAATGGCGAATGGGCTTGAGCTTGTATGGCCCTTTCCTAGTCTTCTGACTACTCAAAGCGCTTTTACACTGCATGTCACACCTACACATTCACACCCATTCACACACTGATGTCGGAGGCTGCTATGTAAAGAGACCATCAGAAGTAACTTATCCCATTCATACACATTCATACGTTGCTGACCGAGCAGCGGGAGCAACTTGTGTCTTGCCCGAGGACACATTGGACATGTGGCTCCAGGAGCTAGCGATTGAACTCCCGACCTTACGGTAGAGAGACGACCTACTCCACCACTGAACCACAGCCTTCCCTAATAATATTCTTTTCTATTTTGGGCCTTATCTTACTGGCATCTATTGGGCCATGACTCTAAAAGTCATTTTTGCACATTTAGTTTTGGTCATTGATCTTCCAGCACATGTTACAGGCTCCTTAATTGTTGACCTAAGATATCAGTTCTCTGTATATTTATTTCCTTTGGGAAAGAATCTTGTCATAGTTGCTTCTATTCTATAATAGAGGAACAAATTCAGGCATATAGAAGAATTTTAAGAAATGTAAAATAGGAGTATGTTTAAATCTATACATTGTATCCAAAATATAAAAGAAATATGAAGATAGAAAAGTAATAAACACATGTCAGACTATATCTAAAATGACAATATTTATACATTATAAAAATAATAATTCTGAAAACGGAAATGAAAAATGCTGTAATAAGTTAACCGAACATCCACGATGAGCGGATAACCGCTGATAATATCAAAAATGATGGGTACATTTTATTGCACACTATGGAGACTTGAAACAGATTTTTCAAGATCTTTTAAATATTAATCATGATGATATTTTGTGAAAGACACTATGTCTTTTTGTGTCACAGAAGTAGACATTTTCAAGCTTTCACTCGCAGAATTGTAAAGTTTTGACAGCACTGATAGAGTCAGAGAAAGTTCAAATCAGGGTGCCCTTTACCACCGGCTATACAGCAAAAGTCACATCAACATGCAAGGCATCGGTGCCATCATGAGTGCAACTTTTTGTAAATGTGTTCATCTGCTGTCAGACATGGAAATGGGTAAAAAAAAATCTCAAATCTGAGAAATCCTTGAGAGTGCTCTCTCTCGCTACGTCTTTAGCTCGGCTCCCAGCCCTGATCTGACGTGTTATTCCTAAGACAACATCTTGTTAAGCTGCTCCAGGAGAACAAAAACCTAAGCACGGTCTCTGTGGTGATAACACTCCAGTGATGATACCTTTACTGTTGCCTACATCTAGGCCTTTGAAGTTGACCAGATGTGATGAATAATGCATCAAGTCTTCACTGCCTCCTCCGAAGACAATATTACCTTTGGCAAACTTCTGCCTCCGACTTCATCCCAAAGGACAGGTGGGAGAAGTTTTACACTTTCTTTGCAAGTGCAGCAGCACTCTGAAAAACACAATTATTTCTGGAAACGCTTTCGTGTAACTTAGGATCAAAAGTTTTTCTTCTTTAATTTGAGCGGTTTTAACCCCCCCCCCCCCCCCCCCACCCCCCAACCACTCTCTCTTTGGGGCTAGAGCTAATCCTCAGAAGCAACTTGTGGAACTTCTCTGATTACTCTGCTATTGCAAGAGACAAAAAACAATCTCAGGAGCAAAGGGGCGATCAAACATGTTGTCACTCTCTGGAGTCTTAGCTGCACACTATTATATGAGTGCTGAGAGCTGAGGTTGTGATATCACACCCTTTTGAACCAATAATAACAACCAGCATGAAAGCAAAAAATCCTGATTCATCCATTTTCTACTGTATAACAACTAGTTACATCTTTTCTTGGAAGCGTGATCTGAAAATATCACCCAATCTATCAATTGTAAAGACACAGACATGATGGAAAATCGGTTTTATTTCCTGTCTTTATTCCCTGTTTTGCATGAACATTAGGCGGCACCTCTTCATCATTCCCATAGCATCAATACTACTATTCCCACTATGCCTCTCTGGCATTATTCATAGCTGTGAGTTTGTTTACTCAGCTCATCTAAACATCCCGACTAACAAGCTTGTGTCTGTGATGTTCAAATTTGTTGCCCTTCATGGCTAATTCCGCTGCCTTTGATAGCAGATACCATTAGCACTCATTATGTCCCCCTCTCAGTGTGAAGTGGGCATGAGTGTGTACCATTGAGGTATGAATGTGTGTGTACTGCCAGTCTGGCCCTGGCCTGTCTGCAATTACTCCCCTCAGTGGAAACATTAAAAATCTACTGCTGTGGAAAGCTGCCATGGCTGAGACATTCATGCCCGTACTCGAGCACCACAAAGACCCCACAGTGGGCTGGATTCACCACATATGCATGTTCTATTCGACGAGCAGATGCCAGGACTGGAATAACTACTCCAGTGTGAACAAGTGGTGCAAGAATCATGGGTGCAGTAATGCCCTGACTGCAGCTTGCTGGGTTTTGTTTGCAGGGATGTTCCAGTTTAAGAGCCCTTCAGATTACAAGCACATGGGAGGCACATTGAGATGTGCTCTGAGATGAACAGGCTGTAAATATTCAAATGTTGTTGTCTCAGAGCAACAGAGGGTCCATTAAAGAGGCTCCATTCTGCACAAAGAAAACAACTTTGTGTCGGAGAAAAAGCTTACATCTCATGTGTACAAGCACACCGCAAATGTGATTTAAATCTGCACTGTTTCTTCAGATTTAAATATTTTGGTTTGTTTCTTCATTCACTTCAGAGAGTACGAGGGCATACATGATTAGTCAGCGATCATTTTTGCCGTGTTGAAAAACAAAAAAGCATCTCACAAAAAAATGGACGCATATTGATTTAAAATGTTGCTTCTGTCCATTGCATTGTACATGGATAGGTACATTTAAACCATGCCACACATCACAGTATCTGCAGTATAATGCACGACACAAAGTATACAACACAAGAAAAAAACAAGAAAAAGAGCCCACTCTACCAACAGAGCCAGATGTACAGTATAGGGCTATCTTTTTATCAAAATCTTCTTTTTAGGATTATGTTGCCTTCTGCATGACTTTTTTTTACCTTAAGTCGCTTGAAGTTAAAATATGCAACTGTACGAGTAGATTTCCATTGTCCACTTTTTTGTTGATGTCGCACTTTAGCACCAGTCTCTGCTCACTTTACCTCCTCTGTCCCTCAGTGCACTGCCTCCACTCCTCTCCACACCTCCCTGACTGCTCTGACCAAGTGCAGCCGTTTCTATGACCGATCTTCAGATATGTATCAGACTTCTTATAACTTCGAGATGTGGAGATGTTAGGCTAAAGATAGACATAGTTACTCGTCCAGCTGTAATGTGGAAAGTCACATAAAGCTGCGTTTGCCTCAGTCTCACTCCACTTTGGTGCAGATTCAGATGAGGTGTTGCGTGTCTGTGTGTCTGTGTATGGGCGCACACGGGTACAGCTGAGCACCCAATTCTCATGTCTGATTGGTCCTCACGGTCATGTGACAAGGAAAGCAGGCTGTCTTGACACACTATTGACTGAAAATAACAGTCGGAAGAAAGCAGTGATACAAGTTTTTTAATAGTACTCATTTACTATCGATACTACTCAATACCAAAATCGTAAGTATAATCCCATCCCTACTCTGTTGACTTTTTATTAGTCAATATTCACGGCATATTTCGTTTTTTTAGTTTGGAGTTATTTGATATCTGCTATATTAATGTTCAAAATGGTAATAAACCTTTAAATTGTATTTAACAGGAGCTGCAGAGAAACAGATTAAAAATAAGTGCAATATCTGTTTCCTCCAGCCAATGTTATCTAGATCTGTTCAGAACATCTTCCTGTCTCTGGACATTTTCCTGTGCTGCCTCAATAAATTTCAGCAATTCAGTAAAAATACACAGCTAAGGGAAATGTATTGACTTTGATGCAGTGTGGTTGAAGTCAATATAGCTTTTTCAGTTTCCCAGCAGTGTTGTCTCTCTGCAGAATCAACATTGTCTATTACAGCCATTAGAAGAAGATGCTTCCCACATAAAGACGAGCGGACAGATTTACAGCCGATTATATGAACTGTTGGTTTCCTCCACAATCTAAAAGGCTGAAGTAAAGGATTCTTGCTGTTTTGTTTACGGCTTGACGGTATACCACAGGCTCTTAAAAGCAGGAGGAGAGCGTTTAAGAAGACAGTGACTGCCTGCACGGTCATCTGTTTGCTTTTATCTGTGGTCACAGTGGCTAAGTTTGCTCCCGAATTCTGTCTCAAACACTTTCGCAGCTTCTATTTCACAATTATAAAATCTATCAACAAAGAGAGTCCACTGTGATGAAACGGTCTCAGGTTCAATTTTGGTTTTTCTGCAGACCTTTTGTCCTTTTTTACAGAGTAGGAAGCGTCTGACAGAGAAGCGATTTATCCACCTCGAGGTGTAATTTCTGCTTTGATTACAAGACTCACCAGTCAGAACTCCTTCATTACGCCCATGTTGCAGAAATGATATATTATATTTAGGTTTTCACTTTGCTTGCCTTTTGTCTTCTGTGATTCTTAGAAAAAGATATTGGAAGCAGCAAGAACACAGGCACATGGGATTGTCTAGACGTTGTTCACTTTTTATCTGCAATCAAAGTTAATAAACAGCCTACAAACCCATACAGAGGCTCACAAACACACATAACAACACCTGTCTTCATCAATTTACTTCTGTGTTTCCTGAAACAACAGATGCACCGTGAAGTTAAGGACATCGCTGTGAATTATTTGCAGGGTTTTTCTGGGCTCGATGGGAAGAAACAAATAAAAACTGAATGGGTAAATAAAGCATGGGACTCCTGTATGTTCAAACCACTTTTTAAGCTATATAACGTTATAACAACAGTCTGTCAAATAAAGCAAATCGACAACTTGTAAACATCTTTATCAAACTGAGACAACATGACAGACAATAATACAGATTTATACATAAAATACATAAAATTAACTCTCTGCTACTCCACCCGAACGAACACCACGTCCGCGTTAACCATTGTGGAGAAGGACAGGAGAAACCGAAACTCAGGGAGAGAAAATGTTTACCGACGATGTTCCCAAGTATAATTTACATGACTTTTTTTTTATAACAGCAGCACATACAGCAACAATACGGCAGCTTTCAGTAGCAATTCCTGCTTCCTTGTGTAGCGGTCTCTGACGTAACAGGTGTTTCCACGGCAACGATAAACATGTTGTCTGTCATGGTGGCCGCCACGACAAGACGTCCTGTTAAAACTATGAAATTACAGATTTGGAAATTTTTGAGGCAATGTTAGTACTCAACATAAAAATATAAATAACAGGTTTGGTTCATTTTTAATTAGTTTAGATATTTTAATGTAATCATTCTGATAACATTCTACATATTGTATGTTTAAGACGTCTAAAGACATAAGCTTTGATTCTATGAAATTGGAATGGACATAATTAACTATTTTCTGACAATTTGTAGAAAATGAACTTTACAAATTGACAAAAACAATTTGTAGATGAATCAGTCATGGACATGATTGTTCGTTAGAGCGCCATAATGATGTGTCCATTCAACTGTGTGATACTTAGAGCTGAAACAATTGTTGATGAACCAGTTTGATTCTCTGCGTATCCTACTGCTTTACTGTTCCAGCTTCTCAAAAATGAAGGTTGCTGTACATCGTTTTGATTTCCTTGTTTTTGACTCTCATACTTTACAGATGAAATAATGGAGTTATTTGAAATAATAATTGTCAGACACCAAATGAAGATGCTACTGGATTTATTCAACATCAGTCATGATGCAAAACAAAGAGATCCTTTAACTGTAGTGTATAATGTGATGTAATTACACAGATGCTAGGTGTGCTATCAACTCCCTATCTGAGTCTTTCAGTGATGCACAAACACTAATCAAATCGACAAGAATCACACGCTTCAAGGCTCTTTATTCACAGTGAATGCACTCCTGAACTAATATCATCTTGCAGCGTGTTTGTCTGCAATCAGTTTGTTTGATTGAATAGATACTCAGATTCATTAAAGCCACAGTTGATGGTGCAAAATTCACCATTTAGAACCTCACAAAACTGACATGTAAACATTTCAACCTGTCAGCTCTACGTGTAGTTTATTTCATTAGTTACAATTCAGATTTAAAAGTGTTTCCCTTACTTTAATGAGTATGTGTGAAGTAGAGGCTGACACATGAGCAGTATTTCACCTTTCCCAACCCACTCCCACAAAAATAATCCCATCACGGCCAAGAGTTAAAAAAAGAAAAAAAAACACTTCCGTCCCAACCCCGGTAGAATGACTCCCGTCCCATCCCGCTCCTGGTTATGTTTTTTCTTACTTTACGTTCTCCATTTGGCCAGTTCACTGGTAGCACTAATAACAGTTGCAATACGGATCTATTGCTTTAATCCAAAAACACCTTCACTGAAGGGCACAAAAAGCATGTAAAAGGACAAAACACAATTAATAATTATTTTCACTGTTCATCTGAAATCTCAGAGTCACTGGTGTAATTGACAATGAAGTGACATGTTTTACAAACAGCATCAGGAGTCGCACTTCCTTCACGCATGACTCTCGTGAACATTTTTTGTATGTTCCATTTGCCCCGGAGCTCTGTCTGTTGAACAGACGGATCATTGTTTTTAATTTGGGCAGTGCTGCAACTCTGTCTTTCCCACATCAGTTATAACTGCTTTCTCTGAATCCAGTATTGATTAGACTTTTTTCCTGTCCCTTCCCAATCCATTGATTAGTAGCGAAATCCATTCCCGTCCTGCGAGAATCCCACGGGACTCCAGTGACCTGCTGGACTCACGTTACAATTTCAGCCTCTGGTGTAAAGTATTGGAGACAATAGCCGTAGCATCAGTGACTATATCCCATACTACAGAGGGCTGATTGCACGGCACACTGTGATTAAAAATGCCCTCTTGTACAGCAGAGACGTGGTGAAAATTGCTGTCTCAATGTATGCAGCCTATCTATCTCAGTCAAGAAGCACAGCTGCTCTCCACAGTGAGATATATTCACATCCAGTTTGCACAAGCAAAACCTACCTCATGTTATTTCATCTGAAGTGCACAGTAAAAGGAAGAAATAGAAACCTTTTTGGATGAAATATGTATTTAGTTGTGCAAAGGGTGGTTAAATGCATCTGTAGAATAACACATGCATCTGTATCTCAGGTTTGATGGTCATAGTTCATACGATGCTGTTATTTCAGACATTTGACTTGTGTTAAGTTGCTACCGCTGAAAACACCCTGTTTCCTGATATTAACATTTAACATTAAAAGTACTACCAGACATATAGGCTTGGAACTTGTATTGTAAGGAACCTGTAGTATGATTTGTTTATCATCAAATGAACGCATCTTTAGCGGAGCTACACTTAGTGGTGATTTTCTAAACAATAGTAATTTGTATAAAAGGTGAAAGCTGAATTCACATTACCTTGGGGAGCCCTATCGTTAGTCGTGATGATGGCAGAACAGAAAAGAGGGTTTTATTCACTTTGACAAAACGGAACTTTGACCATAAGAAAGGGAGGCATACCTAAGAAATCTATAATGCTCTTGCAAATGTAGAGTGTAGTGTGACTTTAAGAAGCCAGTAAATCAGGTCAGATTGAAGATTGTTGAAATCATTCCTAATATTTGAAGTAAGCTAGATAAGTATACATTACAGGGTTTTTCCTGCATAGAGAATTCTTTGGCGCCCCCCAAAGAGGTTTTACCCAGCGCCAAAGGAAACTCACCAGCGCTAAAAGAAAAAAAAAGACGGTTCAAATTGCAAATCAAATCCTCTCTGAATGTATGTTAAAAATATCAACACATCAACCGACTGTTGAACAAGCAGAACATAAACTTAACTACGACGTCTCTGACTTCTAGCAGTCATCTCCCCTCTCATTCGTTTACGCATGCGGCTCGCGCTAGATAGCCAGCTGATGCTATGTTTGTTAGTTTCTTTTGACTTCTCCGCTGACACCCACGAGCGCAAAATGCGGGTTGATTTTCCGTTTAATTTCAAAGAGTAATCCACTTCATGGCGGTAAATATTTATCCCACAGTCATGTTAAAACTATACTAAACCGCGTAGGATGTAGCTGCGGCTACTTGTCCCTGCTCCTCTGCTGACTGCAGACGGGTCATCGCGGGGGCACGCCGAGACGAGACACACCAACATACATGGCTGCAAATACACACACACACCGGAACGCCAACCACCGCGCGCACCTGTTGACTTGTAGTGCAACTGTGCAACGGAACACAGTTGATCCGCTATCCGTATGGACCGAGTCGGGAACTGTAGTCTGTGAACTTCTCCACACAGACTGTCAAACAGCGCTGCGTTATAGCCAGCAAATATATTTTTATTATCTCTCAATTTCCAAATGATCCAAATTATCTGTGACTTAAATCTGTTTTATTATTTTTTTATTATTTTGTAGGAAGTCAAAGGAAAAAAAACATTATTATTATACCAGATTGAATTGGGGTTTCAGTAACTTAAGCATAATGATAATATTATTTATAAAATGGTCAGAAATAACAGGAAATGCACAGATTTCTGTCAAATAAGGTAATACAGACTCATAGACTATACTGTAATACGTGGGTAGAACGTTTACTACAGCACGTAAAGTCACCCCCCAAAGGCCCATTCTGAGCCAGGAAAAACCCTGCAATATCACTAAGGCTAAACTGAAGGCTAAGATGAAAAGTGAGTATTTGTTGAGTTTGAGACTGCAGCATATGGGTTAAAAGGAGGGCAATGAGGGTTCCATAATTATCTTTCCTGCAGACAGGAAATGTAATATTGGATGTTGTGATTCACTGTCTGAGGCCTGTAAGAATGAGTTCACAATAGATTTTGCTTGGAAATGATGGCTGCTCTGTCTCTCCTCCATCCAGCAATGAGCGGAAGATGAAATGATTCATCACAGCAGAGACAGCTTCAACACAATAGGATGAGATGAGAGCGGGAATGGTGCTGTTTTATATCTCCCTGAGAAATACACAAAGCAAAGATGAAAAGTAGCTGTTTGACGCCAGTTGTGCACCAAAAATGGGCTGGTACTGAACCTGGCAGCACCCTGTGATAGTGCTGTGATATCCATCCAGCACCTGGATTCAAAGATGCCTCTGCAGATGTTGCCCTCTGCACAGGATGGATAAACAGAAGGTCAGTGAGACTTTTATGGAAAATTATCTTGGTTTTAGCAGGTGACCCTCTCCCATGAATGCTGTCAATAATCTGAGCACAGGATGATTGTAACATAGCTACATTAGGTCTGGCCAAAGACTGTATAAGTAATGGATGTAGTATTCAGGGCTCGACATTAGAATTGGCCCGCTGGCCCGGATGAATGTGGCCAGCCGATTGCACGTTCAGCTGGCCTGCTCGGGCCATTTCAAATACTGGATCCTGGTAAAGATAAAAGTTATTCACAAAGCATCTTAGCCCTTAAGAGAGCTCCTAAAGTAAAGATCTAAGCATGAAGAGTTTCTCACAGAGAAGACAGAAGGAGAGAAAGGTGATCATAACAATTCCAGCTCTATCACAGCCTCATATTAAGATCAATCAGATTAAGTAGACTCTTACAGTTACCAGCATGGTGAATAAACATGAGCACATAAATATAAGAAAAATACACAATATTTTTATAACTAGAGCTCAATTAATTAAATAAAAGTTGTAATTTACTTTTGCATCACAATGGTTAAAGAGTAAATTGGTGACTGTTATTCTTTGAATCAAAAGTAACGTTCCTGGGCCAGCGGTTACAATGGTCGGGCCAGTGATCTTTGAAAACCAGTGGCCAGGAGACTTTACTTTTAAGTTTCGTTTTCGTTTTCACTGCTGCGGAGCAAAAAAGAAGGGGGTGAGACGCGTCTGTGTCAGAGCATAAACTGCAGAATGATAGAATAAACACATTAGCCCGGTTCTACGATCTCCCTGCTTTGGCAGATCGTCAGCACGTTAAAATCCTTCACGATCTAAGATCGTTATATCGCCCACCACTACATCACTGTGTGAAAATATACCTGATGAACATAAAAAGAGGACACATAACTAAATCATAATTTCAAAGTGGTGAGGAAAACCTTCAAATTGTGAGTTAATATCGATCAGTTTGAAGGAAAGACGTTTCTGTTGCTAAAAATGTTCTGGGTGAGACCTCCAGACCTCCTACAAAGATGTTTTTCAATTAGACTAAACTTGTCAGCTCAGTTTTTGTGCATTTAAAAACATTATACAGGGATATCATTTTGGTTGAACTGATCAGTAACTTGCAAATTTGTCTAAAGATCAGTATGAAAAAAATCGTGAAAAAATCGTGATCGTGATTTTGCAACAAAGAAAAATCGTGACATGATATTTTTCCCATATTGCCCACCTCTATGTTGAACAGCCCTCTGCTGAAGCTGTGTCGGACTTGGAAAGTGGGATAGAATAAGATGTAGAAAGAAGGAGAAGGATAGATACTCAGAAACCCGTACTCTAAAACAAACATTGCAAAATGTTGAAAGAATATGGCGCTCTACCAAAATGGTAGAATCTCGTTTATTCTGGCAGGATAGTCATAATAGATATATGAAGGCTCGAGCTGCCTACTACTCTCTAATCGAGGAAAACAAAAGCAATCCTAGATACCTTTTCAGCACTGTAGCCAGGCTGACAGAGAGTCATAGCTCCATTGAGCCTTGTATTCCTTTAGCCCTCAGCAGTAATGATTTCCTGAGCTTTTTTAACAACAAAATTCTAGACATCAGAGACAAAATTGGTAACCTCCTGCCCTTATCTGGTGCAGATACCTCTGATATGGCAGAAACAGTTCCAGGACCTGATATTAACCTCGACTCTTTTCTCCAATCGACCTTTCAGAACTAAATTCAATTATTTCTGCATCGAAACCGTCAACCTGTCTTTTAGACCCAATCCCAACCAAGCTGTTTAAGGAAGTCTTTCCCTTAGTTAGCAACTCTATATTAGATATGATCAATATGTCTTTACTGGCAGGCTATGTACCACAGTCATTTAAAGTAGTGGTAATCAAACCTCTACTTAAAAAGCTACTCTAGATTCAGGAACTCTAGCTAACTATAGGCCTATATCTAACCTTCCTTTTTTCTCAAAGACTCTGGAGAAAGTGGTAGCTAATCAGCTGTGTGACTTTCTCCAGGACAACAGTTTATTTGAGGAGTTTCAGTCAGGATTTAGAGTCCACCATAGCACTGACACTGCACTAGTTAAAGTTACAAACGATCTACTTCTAGCTTCAGACAGGGGACTTCTCTCTGTGCTTGTCTTGTTGGATCTTAGTGCTGCTTTTGACACTATTGATCATCAAATCCTATTACACAGACTAGAACATTTACTTGGAATTACAGGGACTGCTTTAAGTTGGTTTGAATCCTACTTATTAGATTGATCTCAGTTTGTACATGTTAATGATAAGTCCTCTATGCACACCAAAGTTAGCCATGGAGTGCCACAAGGTTCAGTGCTTGGACCGATTCTCTTTACATTATATATGCTTCCTCTGGGAAATATTATGAGGAAACACTCCATACAGTTTCATTGTTATGCAGATGATACTCAGCTTTACGTATCAATGAAGCCCAATGGCACCAGTCAGTTATGTAAGCTAGAAACGTGCCTTAGGGACGTTAGGACCTGGATGACCAGAAATGTTTTGCTACTTAACTCAGACAAGACTGAAGTTATTGTGCTAGGCCCTAAAAACCTCAGAGAGACTTTTTCTAATGATATGACTGTCCTTAATGACATCAGCCTGGCATCTAGCACCACTGTTAGGAATCTAGGAGTTCTATTTGATCAAGATATGTCCTTTAACTCTCACATCAGGCAAATTTCAAGAACAGCCTATTTTCACCTTCATAATATATCTAAGATCAGGAATATCCTGCTGCAAAATGATGCAGAAAAACTAGTTCATGCATTTGTTCCAGGTTGTATTATTGTAATTCTCTTTTGTCAGGGTGCTCTGGTAAGTCTCTAAAGAATCTTCAACTAGTCCAGAACGCTGCAGCTCGTGTACTGACTAGAACTAGGAAAAGGGACCACATTACTCCTGTGTTGGCTTTGCTGCACTGGCTCCCTATACAATTTAGAATAGAATTCAAGATCCTTCTTCTCACTTACAAAGCTCTAAATGGCCAGGCACCATCTTATCTTAAGGAGCTACTAGTGCCGTACTACCCTTCGAGAACATTACGGTCCCAGAATGCGGGCCTGCTAGTGGTACCTATACAGTCTCTAAATGTACTATGGGAGGTAAAGCCTTCAGTTATCAGGCTCCTCTCCTCTGGAATCATCTTCCAGCCGGGGTCCGGGAGGCAGACACACTCTGTATTTTTAAGAATAGACTTAAAACTTTCCTTTTTGATAAATCTTATAATTAGGACTGGCGCTGGTGTAGACCAGCTATGCCACATTCTTCCAAATGGAGCAGAAATCAAATGTTATTCGGAAATTATCTGATAAGAGGATTTTCCATAAACTAATAAAAACATGACTTAAAAGTATATGTCAAACATAAAAATTCAACCTACATGCAGTTTCCATGATGACAGCAGGTGTTTTTTTGGATCACGCTGTAAATATGTTAAGCTCTCCTTCAAATTAAGACATTATATTTTGAGACCTTATTGGGATTTAATCACTTTTGAAACCTGCCTCAAGAAGCCACTTGAGGAACAGCAGTGTTGGGTACTTAATCAATGGCATAATTTCTCTGCCACAGAAGTTCCTTTTGAAAGCGTGTTGCGTTTGTATGGTTGAGCCAAATTATGTTTTTAAAGTTCTGGATCTTTTCTGCAACAACACAGTGCATCAATAACTCCAACATGAAGGCTGCAGGCATCAACCACAACATCCTTGAGCGGTTGTTATGAATTTTCTGTATGATCTCGATCCATTTGTGTCTAATAAAGCAAAATCACAAAATGAGCCAGCCTCTCATAATGGATTCAGAAGAGGGTTGCACGCATTGTTTTGTTCCCAGAAACAAAGGGGATACATTTCACATGAACCAGACTGGATTTAGCAAGCTGCCCTCTGGTCTGTTCCATTTATTGAGGCATTCCTGAAATATTTAATTTCCGTGAATGTGTGTCTGAGAAGATTTTGGTTAGCTGCATTTATAAAGCTAAAGCCATAATAATTACTTTACTAATTTGTCGCATTTGTGCTAAACCGATAAGACGCCGTCTTTCATGGGATTCAGAGGCTGCCGTCAATAATATGACTGCTTGGGGTAAAAAGTGATTTAAAGCCCATTTCACACTCGGCTTCCAATAAAGAGTGATGGCTGGGCCTTCTCTGATCCCCTCAGCTGCCATCATGACCATGTCCTCTCCACAAACTCTGCGTTGAATGCCCAAAACAGCCCTGAAGTTAGTGGAAATGTCTGCTTTAAAGTTCTGTTTTCCCCCTTCTATTCAGATAAACTCTACATGACAAATTTTTCAGCAACGTTTTAGTTCAGTATACAGCAGAGTTTTTTAATATACATTGTGTTTGTGTTAATTGTTTTTATTTACTGAATAGGAGCTGAATGTGTGCAGTACATTGAGTTCCAGACAAATTTCCCCAAGGGGACAATAAATGTGTATTAGCGTATTGCAAATGCTCAGTGCCAATGCAGATAATGGGGTGTATGTAGATCTGGGAGGTGGATGAACCTGTAACATGGCAGATCATCATGCAGAATATGCAGTTTTGATGTCTCCTGTGGCTAACATGACAAATTCACCTCTTTATAAACATGACTTTAGACGTCTCTATACCATAACCATAATGATGTATAGAATTTTTCAGATGTGGTGCTGACTATATGAGTCTCCAACCCTGCTTACATTTTGTAAGGAGTAGGGTAAATCTTTGAGCTAAATAGTATGACTTCCAAGTTTTAACTTGCATGCATAATATACAAAATGCAGCTTATATTGATGGAAATGTCAACAGCTTTTTCAGTATTTGGTATTCATTGAAAGTATTGAATCTATTATAAGTTTTCATCTCATGATGTTACTAGAAAGATCACCAATTTTTTAATTACAACATGAATGTTTTCGCAAAATTTCAAAGCAATCCATCCAGAATGTAATTTTTGAAATTCGTCTTGAAATTCATCCCTCTGATTGAGTACTTCAGAGTTAAAGTCATTAGATCACCAACATTCTTATATTGTGTATCTGGTCACAATGAATACTTTACATGCAGTACAATGTTTATCTAGTAGTATTCACAAGTGACATGTTTGACCTTCTGGTGGGTCTGATAAAAAGTAGGTGGGCTAACTAAAAACATTTGAATAATCCTTAGAGAACACCTTTATTGCCATTGTACATTGTACAAGAAATCTTCTGTGTATCTAAAAGAAACAAGGCATACATTGCATTTACTTTGTACCAACATGTACCCAACCAAACACAATTACAGATTCATAATATTTAGAACAAAAAATTATCAAAATCAAAACTGTTAGAAAAACAGACCATCACCAGAGCTGCACTTATATTTCTAAAAAGTGTCACAATTTTAACAGAATCTGACATTAGACATTAGATTTTATCACACATTTCGCTTAATGACAGATTGCAAACGTTCGATTTGGCTGAATATCTGCAAATTAAGAACCAAGTGTGTGTGACTCAATGAATGTACAGCCTTTCGTTGTTGTTAGACAACAAGTTGTTGGGTCAGTGACTTCATTACCAGACTGATGGTCCTCTGTGGACCGAGAACATTGATGATCAACACAGAGCGCTGCTGATTAAAGTCTCATTCTCTCAGTGTAAGTACTAATTATCTAGACTGACATTCAGCTCGAGCTTCTCTCTGAGCGATCTGAGTGCTCTCTCTGTCCTCTATCATCTTTGGTCATACACAGAGGTAGCAAACAATGGATTTTCACAATTCAGCTATAACATAGGCCTTCCTAGCTCTTTTGATTATTCTGTTATTTCAGTTAGATAGTACAAGCTGTGTTTTGTGGAGTGGTCAAAGTCATGCCCTCTTTTGCAAATGTATACATTTTTGGCCTTGCTTATGTAAAAGAAGGTACCTTATAGTCTACCTGAAGGTCTCTTTAAGAATTCAGAAAAAAAATAATATTTAAAGTTGTTGTAATAAATATTTGTTTTATAACGATGAATAAAAAAAAGGTGATCTCATGATGACCCTCATGTGAGGGTCACTCATGGTGAAATCACACTTTTTTCTTTTACTAGAATCTTACTTCTTCCTGAACACTACAAAGCATTTTGGCCTCTTTCAGTTTTACAACTCGCAGATTAAAATTGTCTAACTCAAAATGAACAAAACCAAAAAGAACCACTCAGACTGACAACAGAAAACATATTTTTCTTAAACAATATTTTTTAAAAGCTAAATAAATAAGGGCTCAACTTTGACCGGGGCAAATCTGCAGATAAATTAGTCAATTCATTGCTTTGTAGCTTTTACACTAAAATGACCAAGAAGAACAATAATGGCTTCACACTCTCCCAAATGCCCAAACCAATGTCATTAGCAGCTTGTGAAATTGTGTTTGTGCGTAAAAAATGTGAAATACAAAATAAGCAGATAGTAGAACAGTAGAACAAGGTTAAAGACATTGTTAAAATAACTCTTGGTTTGAATAAAGAAGGGATTAGATTGCATATTTTTCTTCCCTCTGCGAACTGTAGAAACTACAATCAACAGCAGACATCAGCCTGGGATGTTAATTGAATGACCTCAGGAACACATTTCCAGTGTCCATTAGTGTCAGCTCTGCCTTAAGCTCCATCAAGAAGACACAATCTGTCATCTTAAGGTTACAATGTGATGAAACCTGCAGGAAACACTTTGACTTTACCTCCACTAGAAAGCAAAATAAACTATTTCCAACACTTTGGTTGAATAAATAAAACGTCTATCACTGCATGTATCGCTTATCAAACCGACCTGTAAGAAAGAGATAAATAGAAAGATACAGTGCAAACACTGCCTTTGTGTAATTAGATTATGTTCTCTCAGGCTGATTAAATTCACTTCCTCCAGGCTTCAGATTTGTCTGAACATCTTGCTGAGATGTTTCTTTTGTGCTTCTCTCACAGTACATGTAGTACTGTATGCAGCACAATGGGGCTGACATTTGTGGAGAGACACAATTTCATAATAAGAGAGTTCCTTTTCATTTCCTTGAACTACATTCTTCCCCTGATGGGAAATATGTGAGCCTTTTGAAGGTGTGTATTTCATCAGACAATAAGATGAAAGGGCTTCAGGCCTGTTGGCAGAAATGGAGAACGGATTTTTCCTGGACATGGTGAAGTCAGTCTTAGGCGGAAAGGACACAGAGACGGTTTATAATCTGATTCAACATCCATTACTCCCTCGTAGGAACACGGCTGAAGCACAGGAACTTGTTGTGTGACTTCAGGAAATCCAGCAGCACACTGGGTTGATGCTGTAAGACAGTGCACTGAGCCAATACTTTATACGATTACAGATTGTAAAAAGAAGCATATGAGTCAACTATATAATATTTACATGTGTAACGTTTTGGCCAACACATCTACTCGGTGTTAGCTGTACGCCCTGCAGTTCCTCAGGAAGTCTCTGAGGGTCATTAAGGACTCCACAACAACCTGTTCTCGCTTCTGCCCTAAGGCCGGAGATACAGGACTTTGAAAGCCCACACCAGCAGACTTTTGGAACAACTTCATTCACAGGGCATGGACTTTAAAATAAAATTAAACTTTATAACCACACAAGTACATTCAACCCCCTTGGGCAATAGCCGAAATATATGTTTCCAAATATAAACATTTCCTATGAAACTTTTTCTCCATATATTGTTTATTTTATTACGACGCGATATGATACAATACCATACACTTTATTGTCCCCTTGGGGAAATTTCTCTTGGATTCCAAGTGCTTGAAACATTCAGCTGCCTCTACAGTGGAATCAATAAAGAATAAAAACAACAGAAACTTATCCACGTGTAAAACAAAGAAGCAAATCCCAATGCAAATCAAAAAACACGACCCCATATATTGCACGTTTCTCATATTGCACACGATCTGCATAAAACACAACATAAGTAAGAGAAAAGATAAGAAAATGTAAGGACACCATGAGGCTATTAAACAAGCCATACAGCCTGAAGAATTTAGAATTGTGATGGATGCGGGCGCAAAAGAGTTTTTAAAATGGTTCAGTCTGAGTTAAACATATGGCATGCTCACACTCAGAGTGGAGGGTGTGAGACAGGTCAGACAACACTGTGAGAACAGACTGCTCATATATTGACTGTGTGAGAGGTTCTAACCTTCATGCAGTCTCCATCTCTTTTATATCTAATTTTTTATATTTTTTAAATGGAGCCTCCCAGCTTAAGAATTTTTCTACGATTGTACTTGTATAACTGGGGTGACAAAATCCTGAATGTGAGATAGGACAGTGAAGATGGATGAAAAATGTTTGGGGAAGAAGACTGTCGCCTCTGTACATGGAGCACCCTCACTTGAAACCACTAAACCGGCACCCTGATATATCTTGAAACTCTTTCAGATAACTGCTATAATCCCCCGCTCTCTCTCGTGGCCCATTCCGCCAAGGTGTTTATCCAAACATCTCAACCATAACTGCATCCTTCTCTTGAAAATGTTTGACTTATATTAAACAGAGACTGTTCAGAATCAGAATCAGAATCGGGTTTAATTGCCAAGTACATTTAAACATACAAGGAATTTGACTTGGTGTATTGGTGCTAAACAATTAACAAGGAAATAAAGCAGAACTAGCAACAACTTAAATAATACAGTATAAGAAGCTATTACAATAAATACAATGGAATGAAAAAATGTAAAATATAAAATATAAAATATAAAAAAGAAAAAACCCACAAAATGTACAAAGGTGCAATGTAGGAGCTGTGCAGTGGACTATGAGAAAAAATCTTACAGTGTATGTAACTTACTCACAGAGTGCATGTAAGGAAAATACATTTAAAGTCCAGTGGGCGTTAATGTAACGCATAAGAACAGTTTCAGCATTCACATTACTTCTTATTAGTTTTTCATATGATAAAAAGAGATAATACGTATTAAAAGACATTATATGTCTCGCAGTCAAATCTATGCATAAACAGTAACATAACCATTACATATGATATAAACCATAGAGCTGTAATATTAAGACAATTTGATCCCACACACCTGTATCTCCACTCAGCAGCACTGACATTACCTCCTGTTACATGATGTCAACCTCTGCTATCTGCTCCTACTCATTAAAAAAATAACAGCCACAGCTGTGATTTAGAGGGCTGACACATTGATGTTATACTATTAACCTCAGGACGTATCTCAAGGGAGGAGAATAATGAGAAAACATGACTTCAACATAATAAGATGCCTCTTCCATGGCTGTAGATTTGTAAATCCACAACATCCGACATAAACGTAAAAAAAAAATTGAAGATGGAAATGTCATGACAGTCGATTTGATTTCTAATCTAAGCTTTTGTTCTATTTTTTAATGGTAGAAAGTGCTTATTAGGACTGTAACTTGTTTTTATATCAGTTTTTGTCGACTAAATGTTTATTTATTTTTCATAAATCAATTAAGTTTGCAGTCTGTGATATGTCATAAAATTGATTAAAAAGGCTTGTACATATTATCCCCGCAGGTTAAAATTAGAGTTGGTTGTTTTCTCCACATCCTAAACATAAATGATTACATTTAGGATGATTAATAAGAAATAAAAGCATCCTGTTCTCATGAATAAATGATCAAACATTTAAAAAGTTGCTTTAGCTAGCTCCAATAGCAACTTTTTAATGATCTTAATAATATGAGATCTAGATTGTCTCTCTCTTCTCTTTGTTTCAAAGCATAGGTAAATTAAAAAATGAGTCAAATTCACCATGTAACTTCTGGAGCTTTTAACCTAGATAAATTGTGTTTGGCAAATGAGGGGCAATACTGTAAGGGAAGCATGTTATCATACAGTGGCTTATATACACATTGGAAAGGCACAGCAGTAGCATATATATATTGTCTTATCTGTTTCTAGCATGTTCTTGTCTTCACTCACTCTTGAGGCAAATGAGAGGAGGTGGACTGAATCAAATCTGTGAAGTGAGGGGGTGCCAGTAGCCTAGTGGATAGTGCGCACGCCCCACATACAGAGGCCAGGTTCAAATCTGAACTGTGGCACCTTTCCCGCATGTTATTCCCCACTTTTTCTCTCCCCTTTTCTGACTCTATCCACTGTCCTGTCTCTAAAATAAAGGCATAAAAAACATTTCAGAAAAAAATCTGTGAAGTGAGACCAGTAAAATGAGCTTCAATACATTTAAAAGTCCCACAAAGCTAAAGGAAACTGCAACATTTGTTAAATATTTGTTCATCTGACACAATTAGCAGGAAATAATCTATTGTATAAAGAATATTCTGCTTAATATCAGCTTGAAACAGACAGAATGTGAACAGCTTGTCTTACACAGCCACCATATATATGTAAAGAAAGATGTATGAAATACATTTAAACATTTTTTCAGTATCGATTCCCAACCATTATAGCAGAGACTTTTGCTGCAATATAACCTATTATGTTCTATTCATTTAAATGAAAAGACAGATCAATTCTTCTGTAATGCTATGAATCCAGAGGCCTTGATCCTGTACCTTTAATTCCTTTCTTTTTATGAAACCCTCTGTTCCATCACCCTGAAAATGACCCTCACTGATGAGTGTAAAGGTAGATGCATGGGTGTGAAAAACATAATCTGAGGTCTCTCTACACCAGTAATCATAAAACAGAGAAACACACTGGCCCAAACTAAAGGACCTGAAGTTATTTGTTACCCATGGTTATATCATTTCTTCACCTTGACTGATTTCCTGGTTTTGTTTTGACTCCCACAGTCTCCCTCTTCTCTCTCTGTTGTCCTTGCTCATTTGCACTGAAATGCTCCTTCATTTGTTTTGCGTGATTGAGGAGGGAGGTGCAGACGAGAGGGTGCAGCCCTCGGGTAAGAGACAGAATCCAGTCACAGCTGGTGTGTTGCTTCCCCGTGTTCAGTAAACGTGACAGGATGAAAATGTGGAGCGTCTGCCTTGTGTCACAGCCCCCACTGTTTAAGGGATGGAAAATGTAAAGATATTCATGTAGCTATGTTGGTGGACATTACCTTTATAACCATCCTCTCATGGGTGACTCATACAAGGTAGTGACTCAGAAGTTATCCAATATAGTTTCCATTACTGCCCGTGCACCAAAAGTGGTCAGAGATGTAGCCAGACTTTGTCTGAGGATCCAGGATTAACAAATTTCCATCCACAAAAAAATGGGAATGTGAAAACAACTCCTTTAGGGGATAATAGCTATTTAAATATTTCTGGTCAAAGCTATCTGTGTGATCACTATGATACAAAGCGTCTCTGAATACAGGGTTGTGAGCTGTTTTAGAAATATCCCTGGATCCTGAATCCATTATCTCATAAAAGTGGTGAAAACATTTACATACACAATATAGTCTGGTTTTTATTTTGATTTTTTTTTTGGCCAGTTGGTTTGTTTACATCAATAAACTGAGCTGATTCTGAGTTTTAAGCTGTTGATAGTTCTGTTTTGTAGATTGCTATGTTCATGTTTCATGTTCGCTACATCCATCTGAGTTCATTTATCGGCCTGTATTTCAATGTGGATTTCAGAAAAGTTTTTCATGTGTAGGTCGTCTCATCATTAAAATAAAATTTTTAAATGTGAATTCAGAGTGTGCAAAAATACTTTAGGAACCAGCAGCTCTTGTCACTTAGCAACTATACAGGGCTGGTTGTCTGGCAACCTCAATGTGATGGCAATACTGTGCTGGGTCACTGTGCCCGATTGTTGTTTCCCCAAGAAACAGTAACAGCATATAACTTCCTCTAAAAAAAAAAAACCCAAACCTTTTTACATTTCTCTGTGTGTAAAGAAAGTGTGTGCTTTACAACCAGACCAGCTGAACAAAAACCTCTCACAACTTGTAGGTATTCAAAGGATGTAGGTTTTCAATTTTTTTGCACTAATTGATTTCAGAAAGCCGCACTCTCCTACCACCACCAGCAGCTAAAACAAAGTTTCACTGTGCGTAGGGTGTGTGTACTCCCACGTGTGTGTCACATGCAAACAGAAAAGTGGAGACTAACTGGCTGTTGTCACAAATTCTGCCTTTTTAGCTATCAGCATCAAGTAGAAATTACTGAAGCTTATCATTATTATGGACCAAAATGTATTCCTTTCCCATACCGCCCAGCCCCACTATTGAGTTTTTAAGGGCATTTTGAAGGCTCCATTTTTTAGAATCTCAACCTCTCCGGACATTTTAATTCCTTCAGCAGTGGACTCAAGCAACCACACAACATGTTGTAAAATGTAAGAATCCTTAATGTCCACTGCATGCCTGGAAATGAGGTGGCTGCCCAAAATGTAGTCCAGCTCTGATAGCAGCCTGAGCTCTGCTGAGGAGGAAGAACTAAACTGCCAAATCCCTCCTGCAGTTCTTCAACTATCTACTCTCTTCAGGCGTCCAGTGTCCCAGTGGACAGTGAAAATAAATTGCTACTGGTGCCACAGTTGGTTAGCATGATACAAGCAACAATGGGATTAGCTTTGCATATTAAGACGACCAACCCATGTAACTAACATTGCAAAATAAGGTTGAAAGTCCCCAAACTGCTCCTTAAAGCCCACCATCTGTGTACACTAGCTCTGTTTTAATCTCACCTTACACGTCTTACTTTTATGAACATTTACTCTGATACTGATAGTAACAGTTACCCTTTAAGTAATTTAACTTTAACTTAATCTATCTTTTTAGCTGAATTCCTACCAAATCCTAGCCCCATATATTCCTCAAACAGTGGAATATCTGCACCAGAAGCACATAGAAAATGCAGTTTTATTCAATTAAAGCTGCATGTCTTCAGCTCCATTTTCACACAGTTGCCACTGAGCTGTCAGGTGGCTGCTGCTCAAAATAGCTTTCAGGCTATTTTCTCAAAACTGTCATCAATCAGCTCAGCAGTTCTAGCAATGAAAATACTGAAAACTATGAAATTAAAGCAGAAATTTTATACATTTCCTGCTGGTGCTCTGATTCAGAACATCTTTCCATGATTCCCTTGACAGTTTCCTCCTCTCAGAATCTCAACATGTTCCTCCTCAAGTACTCAATGCTGCTTTTCCTACAAAAAGAAAAACAGGTTTTATGTTAGATTTCCACCTTCGGTGAGCTCATTTGCTTTTGTTACGTTGTTGGATTCTGCTACACTTCTCATTCCTCACGTTTTTTTACATTGTTTTTCTGCTGTTTTCTGCTGTTTAAATTGTTTTTATGTCTTAATTATTTATATTTATTTGACATCCGTATAATGACAACTTAGCTTTATATTGGTAAACTCACTCTCATAGAGTTTACAGTAAATTATGTTATTGAGAGTTTTACCATTAAGACCAGAACCATTTTCATAAATCTCTGAGGAAATGAAGTAGAAAAAAACTATCTTTATTTTCTCCTCAAAGTTGATAAATCAAATGTTATGACTCTAGCACTTATATAACACATTATGAAATAATAAAAAACATTAAATCAGGAAACAACATCATACAAAAATCTAAAACACTGTGTTTCATTCAGTTATTGATTTTTGTCCTTCTTGGGGCTCAGGTTTAGGTCAATTGATAGAGTGGTGCCCATAAACAGAGGGTACAGTCTTTGCCGCACTGGTTGCTGGTTTCTGTCCTGGTCAGCAACAATTTGGTGCATGTCATCCCCTCCTCTCTCTTCCCCACATTCACTCTTAAAGTATCCTGTCTAATAAAGGCAAAATACTTAAAAATCATGACAGCCTTTAGTTTTCATTTCAAAGACTTTGGAGCTACTCCCAAAGATGAAGTTGACATATCCAGAAACACAGCATCATGGATAACAAATACAAAATAAAACAGAAAAATATCTATCCAGACCCTGACAGAACTCTTAAATGAAAGGGTTTGCTTGACCTATTTATCCACTTGAAAATATGAATGAATCCAACACCAGATTAAAAGAGTATAAAGCCCCACCAATCCTGGGCAAGCCAAGACCACCTGTACCAGTTGGCATAAACATTATTAATGTTCATGTCCTTGTGTTCATATTGCAGAGAATCTGCTCAGGCCAGGCTCCGTCTCTATAAATTAGCAAAAAGAAAATGTCCTTGCTCAGCTGTCACTGCCATGCAGTACATGAGTGTTAGTATTCAATCATCACTTCAAGTATGTGACAGAAACCTCTCCAGTACTGAAACCTCCCAAGGGCAAAAATATCTTTATTTTACTTTATAAAATCCTGCTTCTGTATTTCTCAGATCCGAGTTGGTTTCAGTTTAATTCTATCAATGGTAACAACTATTGACATATTTCCATAGCAGTTCTAAAAACAGTTAAAGGACTCAAAGAATCATCTTTTTTTCACACTGTACGAAATAGTAGTTCCTTGATCACCATTCAAATGGACCTTATTAGTACCTCCTCCAAAGTGGCTACTCTCCCAGGAACCTTTAGTGATATTATAGTACCATGGTTGGTCAAACACTCAAGCACCAGCAAAATACGTTTTTGATATGTACACACATGAATACATTGCCTTTATTTCCCTTTTTCATTTCCCTTCTTATATTCTCTCGGCCTCATCGTGTATGAAATTCATGACAAAGCTGTTTTATTAGATCACATTAGAGATAAAAGTGTATGAATGAGGAGGCTATGTATGTGAACAAAAGTATTAGTATTTTATCTTTTAGATTGATCATTAAAATAACCATTTTTTCAACTTCCAAAATGTGTGAATAATATTCTTAAAATGTATGTTTTGCAATACTAATCTAAACCAATCTTTGCCCACATTTTGAGAAGAAAATAATGGAGTGAGAGATGACCATTTGGTGAGTGCATTTGCTTTTGTTACCTTGGAAACCACAGTGCTGTACACTTTAGCATCTACTTATTTGCATGGTACTGATGTTACGGTTGGATCAGTCATGCCACAATGCTTCCTCTGACCTCAGTGAGACTCACTTTACTTCACATAACCTTTACAAAGGTGTTAAAAAAGAAAGCTTGGACATTATTTTTAAATGTAATATCTGTTGAGTGTAGCTTTTTCTTTTCTGCTTAGACCATCTAACGGTTACATGGAAGTGTTGTAGAGGTTTGAATAATATTGGAGCTGAGCGGTAACATTGACCAGCTGGCATTGATCAGTTCTTCGGGTTGAAATCGAACTGTTGAGGAGTGGTCTTGTTAGAGCCATGGTTATAATACATTGATCTTGTACTATTTTCTCTGAGAGGCTGAGAGGTGAGATGTTCAAAAGACTCACACCAGCAGCAGACCTACAGTATAGTTGTCTATATCTGTTCCTCCAGATGAAATATTTGGCCCCTGACTGAAGTTGTTTACCTGGCAATGACCTTAATCGGTAGTGTGAATTATGACTCACATCACAGAAGTGTTGTTATAATGTTATTATTAGCTCTAAAAAAGACTCATACTAAGGACTGTAGGCTAGATGGATGGGTATACAGTGTGTGACCTCTTTCCTATCATTTCCTATACAACGGTTGTCTTCAACTATCAGTATAGGTACTATTCGACATCAACAAGGCACAGTTGTCCATTAAATTGGAAAATAATTTGCAAATTCTTCACTGAGCACTATATAGAAAACCCAGTGTCAGTGTTGTATTGTAAAATTTTCTAGAAACCCAATAATTGTCAAACAGGTAAAATAACCAGACTATAGTATTCTCAAATAAATAAGATAGTAATCCTATTTATTTTGGGCACAAACACCTTTGACAGCTATTAAGTATTTGTGAAAAATATGTGTGAGCTGGGGTTTTGTTCCTTTTTTTCTGATTAGGTCAGCATGTGGTACACTTTTTCCCTTTCAGTGCTTTGTGAGCAGTGATTTTCCATGAGAAAAGAAAACAAGGTTTTTCAATGAAACAAGAATCTCCCAAATCAAGATTACAAAGATTAAGATTATACCAGGAGTTTTTGTCTTCTGCTCGTTAACATCTTGTGAGTTGTCTGATTTTTCTGACTGATGGTGCAAGACATGACCTGAACTAAATAATGAGATCAGGCAAACACAATCAAAGGGACACTGCCCTGCATCAAACTCCACTCAGGATCCTTTCCAAGTCTCTTGATTGAACAATGTTTTTTCCCCCTCAAGCCCAGTTCAAAGGGAAAAAAAACCTTTATTAATTCTACCAAGATGTTAAGTGTTATTTCTCTTGAATCTAATCCAGTCATTTCTTTGGAAACATTATGTTGCCTTAAATAAATTGTATCTAAAGCTCTCAGGCATTAGCTTCAGTACAGAGTAATGTTGTTGCTTTTTTGAAAAATAAAATCCTGCTGTGACATGTTTTCTTAGATATAATTTTAAACATGGGATTAAAACACATGAAATATTATTGAGAACGCCCTCAAATGAAAGCACCACTATCTGCAGAATCAGGTGTAGACTGTTCTGCCAAGCCAACCAGGTGGCAGGTGATGGCAGAAACTTTGGCATGCTGGGAATCTGGTGATCAAGACTGTTTTAGGGACTCGTGTCATATGTCTGGAGGGGGTGCTACTGAAGTCTATATGAGCGTGACTGTTTCATTCCTAAAACCTGATCTGCAGTGTTAAAACAGAGAGAGGCAGGTGTGAGGATACTCCTAAGCGTCTTCTGAGTGACACTTTGAGTTTCCCCGGAGAAAGAGCGAGTACTCTCAATTTAAATCGGTGTCGAGGAGAGACATCAGATTCATCACAATAGCTTGTCCTAATGGATGTTCTCAATAATGGTTCACAGATTTAGCCGACATTTCTATGTAGTGTTGTGTGAAGTTTTGGGAATGGTGCCAATCGATTGAAAGGTAGTGTTGGTCGTTGCCTTTTTTAAAGTGTGAGAGGGCCACAACTGATCTTATTTATTTTCAAGAATTTCTAATGATTAGTCCATTAATACTTTATCAAAGCAAAATGTATTCATTATTTGGCAAATTTGCACCTTGACTCCACCATCGAGCTCCCTGTTCACTGGACAAAAGAATTTTCATGAGGATTTGCATTAGCACTGGACTAAGTGCTTGCAGAATGGACATCATAGGGATAGTAGTATGAAAACAGGAAGATATTTGGATTGTATGTGTTAAGTGTGTTTTTTTTTTTTTAATTTTGTATGCAAAACATAATTCAAAGTAGCCTATAAATTGATTATACTCTAAATGGCCCAGGTGTCCTAGGTTAGCTGTTCCCAAACTTTTCCTGGCGTGCGACCTCCCAAAAAAAGGAGCTAGAGACTGGGGACCCCCACTGTCCCTGGAGGTGGTTAAGCATTTAATGTTGTGCACAGCTGGGTACACTAATAGGCCTATCAAAACTCTGAACAACACAACAGCCTAAACACTGCATTATTATTTTAGTCATTTGTTGTGAGAAACGCTGGAAGCAGATCACAGTTTAACTACTTTTTTTGTATGTAACAATACATGTAATAAAATATTATTATTGAAAGTAATCTCTTGACCCCACAGTGTCTTGCAACCCCAACTTTAAGAACCGCTGTCATTGGAGATATAGGGTGTCATATTTTGGTTGAAATCATGAAATTATGTTGTTTCACCCTAGATACATCGGGGAATTTTACAATTAATAGATTTTAAAGATATTTATACATGTCTGCCCATTAATAATAATAATAATAATAATAATAATAATAATAATAATAATAATAATAATAATACATGTCATTTGTAACACAAAAAAATCTCAAAGTGCTACATGAAAACAAATAAAATAGAAATAAAAACAAATTTCATCAACTAAGCAACTAACGAAACTAAAAGCACAAGCAGAAGGCTTTGTTAAAAAGGTGGGTTTTTAGGGCCCTTTTAAAAGCATCAGCAGACTGTGGAGCCCTCAGCTGCTCGGGGAGAGCGTTCCACAGACTGGGTGCAGAGGAGCAGAAGGCCCAGTCACCCATGGTGTGGAGTTTAGTCCTGGGGGGATGGAGGTTGTTGGTATTTCCAGAGCGGAGGATTGTGGGGTGAGGAGTTCTTTGAGATAGAGGGGGGCATTTCCATGGGTGCACTGGTAGGTGAGAAGGGTGACTTTGTATTGAATCCTGAATGAAATAGGGAGCCAGTGTAGTGTCTGAAGGATGGGCGTGATGTGTTCATATTTACCCACCCTCATCAGGACCCTAGCAGCGCTGTTCTGGACATGTTGGAGCTTCTGGAGGCTCTTGCTAGGGATCCCGATGAGGAGTGCATTGCAGTCCAGCCTGGAGGAGACAAAGGCGTGAGTTTCTCAGCATCTGACAGGGAGAGTGTAGGACAGAGTTTGGCAATGTTGGTCGGTGTCGATGATGGCAGGGGTGCAGAGGGGGTTTGATTTGTTTTTAGGTATATTTGAGTGTCATCAGCATAACAATGGAATGAAATTCCATGTTGGCTGATGACGCGGCCAAGGGGTAGCATGTAGATATTGAACAGGGTGGGGCCGAGGACTGATCCTTGGGGGAAACCGCAGGTGACAAGGTGAGTCCGGTATTTTTTGTCTCCAAGGGAGACATGTTTGGTTCTTCCAGAGAGGTATGAACAGAACCAGTCTAGGGCTGAGTCAGAAAGACCGATGACAGAGTGAAGGCGGTTGAGGAGAATGGCATGATCGATGGTGTCAAATGCTGCTGTCAGGTCGAGGAGAACGAGGAGAGATGGAGAACCAGCGTCAGCTGCCATCAGCACGTCATTTGTGACCCTGGCCAGAGCTGTTTCTGTACTGTGGGCAGAGCGGAAACCAGACTGAAATTTCTCAAATAGTTTGTTGTGTTGTAGATGGTCGTGAAGTTGAGCTGCAACTGCCTTTTCCAGCACTTTGGAAATGAACGGAAGGTTGGAGATGGGCCTGTAGTTGGCAAAGACATCTGGATTTAGGGTGGGTTTTTTGAGAAGTGGTGACAGCAGTTTTCAAGGCAGATGGAACATGGCCAGCCTGTAGGGAGTGATTTATGACTTTGGTGATGAGGGGACTTATGGCAGAGATGTTTGATTTGACCAGGGCTGTGGGAAAGGGATCCAGGGTGCAAGTGAAATTTTTTGTTAGTGTTTAATTTTTTTGATGATCTCCTCAGTCTCTCGCTGCGTAATTGCAGAGAAGCTGGGTGGTCCCCGTCTGTGCGTCGGCAGTCGGGACAGGTGGAGAGGCGGAGCTGAAGAGGAGAAAACGGATGATGTTAACTTTTGTTCTGAAAAAGTCGATGAAATCGTTGCACCGCTCCTCTGTGGTGTCTGAGAGGAAGGGGGTTGGTGGATTTAGGAGATGGTTTATGGTGGAGAAAAGTTGCTTTGAGTTGCCAGGGCTATTATTTATGATATTTGAGTAGAACTGTGACCGGGCATTTCTGAGGGACTTTGAGTAGGCTTTTTGGTGTTCCCGATAGGCTAGCCTGTGCACAGTGAGTCCTGAGACCTTGAGACGCCGTTCAAGGACACGACCAGTCGCCTTAATTTTCCGCAGCTCGGAGGTGTACCAGGGGGCTGAGCGTGGGAACATGACTGTTCTGGTTTTGAGAGGGGCGTGGAGATCCAGGAGACTGTTTAGGGATTTGTTGTAAAATTCCACTGCTTCACTGGTTGATGAGAAGTTAGCAGAGGAGAGATGTTGAAGGTCTAGTGTTAGTGAGTCCAGGTTGATGTTTTTTAGATTTCTGAAGTGACTCTGGTGCTTGGGTTTGGTGAGCGCAGACTGGAAAGGCAGCTCCATTGAGACAGCCTTGTGGTTAGACACACCCAAATCGTATGCTAATACGTTTGTAATGGGTGCAGAGTGAGTGATCACCAGATCAAGCGTGTGCCCCCTGGTGTGAGTGGGGACATCAACATGTTGAGTTAGGTTGAGACAGTCCATTAGTTCTAAGAACTCAGCTGCAGGGTGGCTGGAAGGGGTGTCGACGTGGATATTGATATCTCCAAGTATTATAATGTTGGCAGAGGTTGTGCAGAGTGAAGAGAAAAGGTTGTGCATCTCTGAGATGAAGGTTGAGTTTGGTTTGGGTGGCCGGTAAATGAGAAGAATTGTTATGGTGAAAGGAGGTTTACATTTAAATGCAAGGCATTCAAATGAGGACAGTTCAGGCAGGGGCAGGCGGGATGGAATATGTCAACATCATGCGATTCATGCCGGTCACCGGTGGTGTTAGCTTGGAGTCAGCGTGTAGCCACCAGCCGCTCGTTGACTGGAGGGCAGGTAGTTTACGGCTAGCTGGCAGTGGAGGTAGTGAGCCTATCTGCTCAGGGGAAACATCTGCAAGGCTGTTCTGGAGAAACCTCACAGAAGTAGCTCTAAACAGAGACTAGGAGGTCTGGGTTGTCTACCGACAGCAGAAGATTGACTCGCAGTTTGCCGGTGTTGAAAAAGATGACAGTGGGTCGGAAAGCCACCGTCAAGGTCAGTACAAGCCGTGCAAAAAAAAAAAAAAAAGGCTTGAAGTTAAAAACGTGTATAAGTGTTTAAACTTTATACAACATGAGCGGATCAAATTACATACTAAAACCAGGTAATATGTAGGTTTTTCTGGTGGAGAAGCGGCGAACAGCCAACGCCAGCATCCTCTCCTTTCCAGGAGATTAAAAGGATAACATTTAGATATAAGAAAAACTGAAAATATATACCATATTAAAACAAATTAAATATATCTGAGTCAGTAAATAAACATTTAACAATTTTGTTATGACATAACCTATAACCAACACATTTCTTGGGGCAATGCTTTCCCATTGTTGTGAATGTGTTTGTAAGAAAGGCTAGAAGCAGAATACAAGTTATCTCCATGTACAGACTTCAGCACTGAGTTCACGCCAGAAATTAATAAATAGACACACTGGTGTGTAAAACTTTAAAGAGCAGCAGACACCTACATTGTTTCTGTCATGCAAACTTCCATTTTAAGTATTTATAAACAAAAATCTGTATATAACTTAATGATATAGTCATATGAAATTGAACTACTTTAATTTATTTTTACTATAATTGGTTAAACATAAAATTTGTTATAACTTAAAATGTGTTTTAGTTATTTTGAAACACATCTCTAGAAAATAAAATATCAGGAAATTCTCCAGAGTTCAAGGTGACATGTGAGCTTGAAAAGCGGTGTTAAAATTTCTGTATCCACTGGCATAGGGCCCACAACTTTTTCAATCTCCCTAAGAGCATTGCTAACATTATCCCTCCTGTTTATGTGCTGTTTTGCCTGCTGTTTCAGCCAGGTCCACATGCGCCTCATGAAGGACCCCACCTCTGGCTGAATCTTTGCCTTCATGTCTACATTTGCGTCTTCATCAGCTTCAAGTCCAGTTGGTGTAAGATGATTGCACAGCACCTCACTGAGCTCCTCAGCAATAATGTCGTGCTGGCCGCTGGAAATATCTCCCGCTATTTTCTCACACAGGCATATCTCGTCTGTACCCGTTCTTATTTCCTCATTTTCAGGCTGCTTTGTTGATGCTTTATCTTTCTTTGGTTTGCCGAATTTCAGCTTCCTTGTTAATGTTGTCTTCATGGCAAGGATTGATTCTCTCGCATATTCGCGGATGAAGAAGGCCTTCATTTTAGTTTCAAGCATCATCCTGATAGACTTTTTGGTTGGCTCTGTCTTCGATTCAATCTCCATATCAGGTACATCTTCTAGGATCTCTTTGATGTTATTGTTTGCAATTTTAACAATCTCAAGTGCAAGATCGTCTGATTCTACAATTCTAAAATTCACCTAGCAGACGCTTTTATCCAAAGCGACAGTACATCAGAGAGTAAGTACAACACAAGCAAGGATCTAGAAAAAAGGGAACAATGTCAGTAAGAGCAAACGATCAGCTTTGAGTCCGACTGGACACACAGGTGCTGACAGGCATTGCACAGAGGCAAAGCACAACATTGATGGCAGTTCTTGTGAGCTCTAATCAGTAAAGAAACCATCTTATAAGTCATCGTTATCAAACAAAAACCATCGTCACAACCATCATCATCATCAATAATATCGAGACAGATTAAGTTAGTAGATATTCATGAAAGACCTGGGTCTTTAGCTTTTTCTTACAGGTGCAGAGGGACTCTGCAGATTGAATGGAGTTTGGAAGTTCATTCCACCACCGAGGGGCAACAGAGGAGAAGAGTCTAGTCAGAGACTTAGGACCCTGTTGTGAAGGTTGGATCAGATGCCTTTCATTGGCAGAGCGTAAATGGACTTGGTAAATGGACTTGAGCTTATATAGCGCTTTTCTAGTCTTCCAACTACTCAAAGCGCTTTTACACCACATGTCACACCCACCCATTCACACCCTTTCACACACTGATGGTAGTGATGATCGCTATGTAGTATCATCCATCAGAAGTAACTAATCCCATTCATACACCACCACTGACGCAGCGGGAGCAATTTGGGGTTAAGTGTCTTGCCCAAGGACACATTGGACATTTGGCCAGCTGGGGATTGAACCCTCTACCGATTGAGCCACAGCCGCCCCAGTGTAGTGGGCAGGAGGGCGTGTAGACCTGGATGAGAGAGTTAAAGTAAGGAGGAGCCTTTTTGTCGCTGTTTTGTAAGCGAGCAGCAGAGTTTTAAAGGTCCCATATTATGCTTTTTCTGGTTTTATATGCTCTTTAGTGTGTTTTCCAAGTGTCCTGTGCATGTTTAGGCACATCTATGTGAAAAATTCAAAGTCCGCGGAAACGCGGCTTCTCCTACGTCCTCCTGTTAGCTGTAGCATTAGCCGCATGTAATGCTCGGTTCTAGCCCCCCTCGATAAAAATTTGTCAGTCCGACGTCATTGTCAGTGTGAGATCACTGATCTAAGCCCTTTGGCTTGTTGTGGCAAGCCTGTTAACTTCTGTAGCACGCCCACGATATGCCGTAGCCTGCGGTAGCACAGTAGTGCTAAGGTGCTAATGTTTATGCTCCCCTCGGACGGAGCCAGTGGCTGCATTCCAAATATGGTAAAAGAGGCGGGACATTTCCGAGAACCGTGCTGAGCGACTGACCAATAACGACAGAGCGGATCGGCAGACCAATCAGAGCAGACTTGGCACACGTGGGGCTCTGCAGTGTGGGCTCAGCAGAGCGTAGCTGACAGACTCAGAGCGTAGAGGGAGCAAGGAGGAGCAGTACATTTAGACTTTAGCTATTGTGAACATACAAAAGTAGGTACATAGATTAAATATATGAACCCCAAAAAGGGCATAATATGAGCTCTTTAAATTTGATGCGAGCAGTAACTAGGAGCCAGTGTAAGGATATGAACAGCGAAGTGACATGTGCTCTTTTAGGAAGGTTGAAGACCAGTCGTGCTGCTGCATTTTGTATCATTTGCAGAGGTTTGATAGTGCATGTAGGAAGACCTGCCAGTAGAGAGTTGCAATAATCGATGCATGATATCACAAGAGCCTGTACCAGGAGCTGTGTAGCGTGTTCTGACAGGTAAGGTCTGATCTTCCTGACGTTGTACAGGGCAAATCGACATGACCGGGCAATCGAGGCTACTTGAACCTTAAAAGTTAGCTGGTCATCAATCATGACACCCAGGATCCGGGCAGACTTTGTGGGCATGAGTTTGGTTGTTCCAAGCTGGATATTGATCTGTGGTTGCATAGAGGGAGTGGCTGGGATGACAAGGAGCTCAGTCTTTGAAAGATTGAGTTGAAGGTGGCGTTGATTCATCCATTTAGAGATATCAGCAAGGCATGATGAGATTCTTGCAGAGACTGTAACATCGTCTGGCGGGAATGACAGGAAGAGCTGGGTATCGTCAGCATAGCAGTGGTATGAGAAGCCATGAGAGCGGATTATTGAACCAAGTGAGCTTGTGTATATGGAGAAGAGAAGGGGACTGACCCTTGAGGTACCCCTGTGGATAAGCTGTGCGCTTTGGACACTTCTCCCTTCCACGACACTCGCCCAGAGAGGTAGGACACGATCCAGCAGAGGGCAGATCCTGAGATGCCAAGTTCAGAGAGTGTGGATAGGAGGATTTGATGGTTGACTGTGTCAAAGGCAGCAGACAGGTCTAGCAGTAATAGAACTGAGGACTGACCCGCAGCTCTGGCAGCTCGTAGTGATTCTGTTACTGACAGTAGTGCAGTTTCAGTAGAGTGGCCCCGCTTAAAGCCTGACTGATTTGGGTCAAACAGATCGTTTCTGGACAGGAACTCAGAGACTTGCTTAAAGACTGCGCTCAAGTATTTTTGACAGAAAGGGCAGAAGAGAAACCGGTCTGTAGTTTTCAACCTGGGCTGGGTTTAGTGTGGGTTTTTTTAGCAGAGGGGTGACCCGAGCTTGCTTGAATGCGGTGGGGAACACACTCGTTGACAGAGAGGAGTTGATGATATGCTTAAGTGCAGCATTAAGCGGAGAGGAAATGGTCTGCATGAGGCTTGATGGTATTGAGTCCAGAGGACAGGTGGTGGGCCGAGAGTCTAGCACAACCTTAGAGACCTCATCCTTAGTCAGAGAGGAGAATGAGTCGAGTGAGGTGCTTTTGGTTGGTGCCTTTGGGCTGAGTTAGTCAGGCTCAGAAAACTGGTTACTGATGGTTGCAAACTTTTCAGTAAAATACGAGGCAAACATGTCTGGTGTGAACAGATCGGAGGGTGGAGGAGGAGGTGGTTGAAGCAGTGAGTTAAAAGCAGAAAACATTTTTCTTGTATCTGATGCATTGCATATCTTGTTCTGATAATATGTTGTCTTGGCCGTTTTCAGGCTGGAGGAGAATGAGACAAGTTTTTGCTTATAGTCATTGAGGTCAGCGGACTGTTTGGATTTTTGCCATTTTCTCTCTGCTGACCTCAGCCCTGCTCTTTGCTCTCTTATGACTTCTGTGAGCCATGGGCTAGGGTGGGTTTTGCAAGCAGGTTTGGACACCAGAGGGCAGAGTTTGTTCAGAGATGAGGCTAGTGTGGAGCAGAGTATGTCTGTAGCCTCGTCTGTAGAGAGTGCGGTAAAGACCTTTTGGGCAGGCATGGCAGCCATTATCTCGTTAGACAGCTGAGCTGGCTTGAGCGATCGCATGTTTTGATGGTATGACACCATTTATGGGTGTGCCTGAGGGAGTTCCGGCAAGGAGATTGTGAATTGAATAAAGAAGTGGTCTGATAGATACAAAGGGGTGACAGTCAGGTTTGCTGTCGAGCAGTTCCGAGTCAGGATTACATCAAGAGTGTTTGTAGGTAGGAAGAGTTGGGACCTGCGTGAGGTCAAATGAGGATAGGAGAGCAAGGAAGTCTGTTGCCTGGGCTTTATCAGTGTGTATATTCATGTCTCCCATTACAATGCCCGGGCTCTATGGCCACGCTGAAGCGTCAGATGCTTCCGACTTTTCAGACCAGAGCTTATTCTGCTGCAGTTTCGGATTCAGAGTCTTTTAAGCTTGGATTTTTGTGAAAATCCCGCCCCAGATTTTCAGCTTGCAATCAACAGAGGGTGTGACACGCGTCAACTGCCTCTCCTGTTGATGCTCAGAGAATGAAACTTTGGCCTTGCATCCCTTGATGTTCTCTCTGCTGTCACCACTGTTGGAGAACTCAGAGTTGACTTTCTCTGTAACCTCTGCCACCATGAGCCCTGTCACCTGCTCTGTACTGGGGCAACAAATGTCGCCTTCCACACCCATCACCTCAGCCAAAGTCTGTGCAATAGCGACACCTATGTTACCCAGACACTCTTGCACTTGCTCTTCAGATACAGTCATGCTGCTCTGTGATCCTGAAGAAAATCTGGGTAATTTAGTTGGACTCTGTGGCAAGTCGCTGTCCTCTGATCATTTTGGTTTGAATATATCATAGATGTATTTCGATATAATGTTAATTATATCTACACACATTTCCATTCGGACATGTTTTGTGTAATTATCAAAAGATCCTGTTTCCAGATTTGTCCATTTTACTGCTGTCAGCTGGTCGAGGAACATGCGGATGATCGGGCGAAGAGCGTCTTTGTTTACCATTGTAACAGATTGATCCATCTTCTCCATGCTGCTTCTGGTATTCATTGTGTTTTGTATCTGTGGTAGCTTCTTTCTCCTCAGAACAATGTAAATGTGACTTGAAACACCTGTAGTAAAGTTTGAAATATGTTAAGTGAAATATAGCCTGTCCTGGGTCAGGTGAGGTACGTTTTTGGAGTAAGGCTATTAAGTTCGGCATGGAAGGTTTGGCTTTGATGTTTTTATGACATCATAACCTTCCAGATGCCAGTGACACCGAAACGACCAACTATCAATATCTACTCAAAGCAAGTTTTGATTCACCCACCTAGCTGACAAGACCTTCCTAGTTTTCAGATCAGAGCTTGTTCTGCTGCATTTTCGGATTCAGACTCTTTTAAGCTTGGATTTTCGTGAAAATCCCGCCCCAGATTTTCAGCTTGCAATCAACAGAAGGTGTGACACGCGTCAACTGCCTCTCCTGTTGATGCTCAGAGAATGAAACTTAAGTGCTCAGTCCAAACAAAGCCTGACAACGACCCACTATCAATATCTACTCAAAGCAAGTTTCAATTCACCCACCTAGCTGACAAGACCTTCCTAGTTTTCAGATCAGAGCTTGTTCCTTTGAGGATCTGGAAATATAGAGGTCTATTTCTTCATTAGACATGTCCCGACCATATACATCAATATTGGCTTCTTCCTCTAGGAGCATGTTGGCTGCTTTGACGGATGTGTTTCAATGACCTCTTCCTCCTGAGCAATTGAAGTTGATTTTTAACTTCCTCCTCCTGTTGAGGATGTTGCTCTACTATTGACTTTGATTCATCCTGCTGAACTGAGAAGGACGACATCTTTGCCACACATTTCTATAACATTTTCCCTACCTGCTTGGCTATATTTCTTATTCTGGTGGGGAAAGCCGTGCGTCCCTTGATGTTCTCTCTGCTGTCACCACTTTTGGAGAGCTCAGAGTTTACTTTCTCTGTAACCTCTGCCACCATGAGCCCTGTCATCTGCTCTGTACTGGGGCAACAAATGTCGCCTTCCACACCCATCACCTCAGCCAAAGTCTGTGCAATAGCGACACCTATGTCACCCAGACACTCTTGCACTTGCTCTTCAGATACAGTCATGCTGCTCTGTGATCCTGAAGAAAATCTGGGTAATTTAGTTGGACTCTGTGGCAAGTCGCTGTCCTCTGATCATTTTGGTTTGAACATATCATAGATGTATTTAGATATAATGTTAATTATATCTACATACATTTCCATTCGGACATGTTTTGTGTAATTATCAAAAGATCCTGTTTCCAGATTTGTCCATTGTACTGCTGTCAGCTGGTCGAGGAACATGCGGATGATCGGGCGAAGAGCGTCTTTGTTTACCATTGTAACAGATTGATCCATCTTCTCCATGCTGCTTCTGGTATTCATTGTGTTTTGTATCTGTGGTAGCTTCTTTCTCCTCAGAACAATGTAAATGTGCCTTGAAACACCTGTAGTAAAGTTTGAAATATGTTAAGTGAAATATAGCCTGTCCTGGGTCAGGTGAGGTACGTTTTTGGAGTAAGGCTATAAAGTTTGGCATGGAAGGTTTGGCTTTGATGTTTTTATGACATCATAACCTTCCAGATGCCAGTGACACCGAAACGACCAACTATCAATATCTACTCAAAGCAAGTTTCGATTCACCCACCTAGCTGACAAGACCTTCCTAGTTTTCAGATCAGAGCTTGTTCTGCTGCATTTTCGGATTCAGACTCTTTTAAGTTTGGATTTTCGTGAAAATCCCGCACCAGATTTTCAGCTTGCAATCAACAGAAGGTGTAACACGCGTCAACTGCCTCTCCTGTTGATGCTCAGAGAATGAAACTTAAGTGCTCAGTCCAAACAAAGCCTGACAACGACCCACTATCAATATCTACTCAAAGCAAGTTTCAATTCACCCACCTAGCTGACAAGACCTTCCTAGTTTTCAGATCAGAGCTTGTTCCTTTGAGGATCTGGAAATATAGAGATCTATTTCTTCATTAGACATGTCCCGACCGTATACATCAATATTGGCTTCTTCCTCTAGGATCATGTTGACTGCTTTGAGGGATGACAGAAATTCAGGGGTCTGAGATGTTTCAATGACCTCTTCCTCCTGAGCAATTGAAGTTGATTTAACTTCCTCCTCCTGTTGAAGATGTTGCTCTAATGTTGACTTTGATTAATCCTGCTGAACTGAGAAGTACGACATCTTTGCCACACATTTCTATAACATTTTCCCTACCTGCTTGGCTATATTTCTTATTCTGGTGGGGAAAGCCTTGCATCCCTTGATGTTCTCTCTGCTGTCACCACTGTTGGAGAGCTCAGAGTTTATTCTGTAACCTCTGCCACCATGAGCCCCGTCACCTGCTCTGTACTGGGGCAACAAATGTCGCCTTCCACACCCATCACCTCAGCCAAAGTCTGTGCAATAGCGACACCTATGTCACCCAGACACTCTTGCACTTGCTCTTCAGATACAGTCATGCTGCTCTGTGATCCTGAAGAAAATCTGGGTAATTTAGTTGGACTCTGTGGCAAGTCGCTGTCCTCTGATCATTTTGGTTTGAATATATCATAGATGTATTTCGATATAATGTTAATTATATCTACACACATTTCCATTCGGACATGTTTTGTGTAATTATCAAAATATCCTGTTTCCAAATTTGTCCATTGTACTGCTGTCAGCTGGTCGAGGAACATGTGGATGATCGGGTGAAGAGTGTCTTTGTTTACCATTGTAACAGATTGATCCATCTTCTCCATGCTGCTTCTGGTATTCATTGTGTTTTGTATCTGTGGTAGCTTCTTTCTCCTCAGGACAATGTAAATGTGCCTTGAAACACCTGTAGTAAAGTTTGAAATATGTTAAGTGAAATATAGCCTGTCCTGGGTCAGGTGAGGTACGTTTTTGGAGTAAGGCTAGAAAGTTCGGCATGGAAGGTTTGGCTTTGATCTTTTTATGACATCATAACATTCCAGATGAGGATGTGACACGCGTCAACTGCCTCTCCTGTTGATGCTCAGGGAATTAAACTTAAGTGCTCAGTCCTAACAAAGCCTGACAACGACCAACTATCAATATCTACTCAAAGCAAGTTTCGATTCACCCACCTAGCTGACAAGACCTTCCTAGTTTTCAGATCAGAGCTTGTTCCTTTGAGGATCTGGAAATATAGAGGTCTATTTCTTCATTAGACATGTCCCGACCATATACATCAATATTGGCTTCTTCCTCTAGGAGCATGTTGGCTGCTTTGACGGATGTGTTTCAATGACCTCTTCCTCCTGAGCAATTGAAGTTGATTTTTAACTTCCTCCTCCTGTTGAGGATGTTGCTCTACTATTGACTTTGATTCATCCTGCTGAACTGAGAAGGACGACATCTTTGCCACACATTTCTATAACATTTTCCCTACCTGCTTGGCTATATTTCTTATTCTGGTGGGGAAAGCCGTGCGTCCCTTGATGTTCTCTCTGCTGTCACCACTTTTGGAGAGCTCAGAGTTTACTTTCTCTGTAACCTCTGCCACCATGAGCCCTGTCACCTGCTCTGTACTGGGGCAACAAATGTCGCCTTCCACACCCATCACCTCAGCCAAAGTCTGTGCAATAGCGACACCTATGTCACCCAGACACTCTTGCACTTGCTCTTCAGATACAGTCATGCTGCTCTGTGATCCTGAAGAAAATCTGGGTAATTTAGTTGGACTCTGTGGCAAGTCGCTGTCCTCTGATCATTTTGGTTTGAACATATCATAGATGTATTTAGATATAATGTTAATTATATCTACACATATTTCCATTAGGACATGTTTTGTGTAATTATCAAAAGATCCTGTTTCCAGATTTGTCCATTGTACTGCTGTCAGCTGGTCGAGGAACATGCGGATGATCGGGCGAAGAGCTTCTTTGTTTACCATTGTAACAGATTGATCCATCTTCTCCATGCTGCTTCTGGTATTCATTGTGTTTTGTATCTGTGGTAGCTTCTTTCTCCTCAGAACAATGTAAATGTGCCTTGAAACACCTGTAGTAAAGTTTGAAATATGTTAAGTGAAATATAGCCTGTCCTGGGTCAGGTGAGGTACGTTTTTGGAGTAAGGCTATAAAGTTTGGCATGGAAGGTTTGGCTTTGATGTTTTTATGACATCATAACCTTCCAGATGCCAGTGACACCGAAACGACCAACTATCAATATCTACTCAAAGCAAGTTTCGATTCACCCACCTAGCTGACAAGACCTTCCTAGTTTTCAGATCAGAGCTTGTTCTGCTGCATTTTCGGATTCAGACTCTTTTAAGCTTGGATTTTCGTGAAAATCCCGCCCCAGATTTTCAGCTTGCAATCAACAGAAGGTGTAACACGCGTCAACTGCCTCTCCTGTTGATGCTCAGAGAATGAAACTTAAGTGCTCAGTCCAAACAAAGCCTGACAACGACCCACTATCAATATCTACTCAAAGCAAGTTTCAATTCACCCACCTAGCTGACAAGACCTTCCTAGTTTTCAGATCAGAGCTTGTTCCTTTGAGGATCTGGAAATATAGAGGTCTATTTCTTCATTAGACATGTCCCGACCATATACATCAATATTGGCTTCTTCCTCTAGGATCATGTTGACTGCTTTGAGGGATGACAGAAATTCAGGGGTCTGAGATGTTTCAATGACCTCTTCCTCCTGAGCAATTGAAGTTGATTTAACTTCCTCCTCCTGTTGAAGATGTTGCTCTAATGTTGACTTTGATTAATCCTGCTGAACTGAGAAGTACGACATCTTTGCCACACATTTCTATAACATTTTCCCTACCTGCTTGGCTATATTTCTTATTCTGGTGGGGAAAGCCTTGCATCCCTTGATGTTCTCTCTGCTGTCACCACTGTTGGAGAGCTCAGAGTTTATTCTGTAACCTCTGCCACCATGAGCCCCGTCACCTGCTCTGTACTGGGGCAACAAATGTCGCCTTCCACACCCATCACCTCAGCCAAAGTCTGTGCAATAGCGACACCTATGTCACCCAGACACTCTTGCACTTGCTCTTCAGATACAGTCATGCTGCTCTGTGATCCTGAAGAAAATCTGGGTAATTTAGTTGGACTCTGTGGCAAGTCGCTGTCCTCTGATCATTTTGGTTTGAATATATCATAGATGTATTTCGATATAATGTTAATTATATCTACACACATTTCCATTCGGACATGTTTTGTGTAATTATCAAAATATCCTGTTTCCAAATTTGTCCATTGTACTGCTGTCAGCTGGTCGAGGAACATGTGGATGATCGGGTGAAGAGTGTCTTTGTTTACCATTGTAACAGATTGATCCATCTTCTCCATGCTGCTTCTGGTATTCATTGTGTTTTGTATCTGTGGTAGCTTCTTTCTCCTCAGGACAATGTAAATGTGCCTTGAAACACCTGTAGTAAAGTTTGAAATATGTTAAGTGAAATATAGCCTGTCCTGGGTCAGGTGAGGTACGTTTTTGGAGTAAGGCTAGAAAGTTCGGCATGGAAGGTTTGGCTTTGATCTTTTTATGACATCATAACATTCCAGATGAGGATGTGACACGCGTCAACTGCCTCTCCTGTTGATGCTCAGGGAATTAAACTTAAGTGCTCAGTCCTAACAAAGCCTGACAACGACCAACTATCAATATCTACTCAAAGCAAGTTTCGATTCACCCACCTAGCTGACAAGACCTTCCTAGTTTTCAGATCAGAGCTTGTTCCTTTGAGGATCTGGAAATATAGAGGTCTATTTCTTCATTAGACATGTCCCGACCATATACATCAATATTGGCTTCTTCCTCTAGGAGCATGTTGGCTGCTTTGACGGATGTGTTTCAATGACCTCTTCCTCCTGAGCAATTAAAGTTGATTTTTAACTTCCTCCTCCTGTTGAGGATGTTGCTCTACTATTGACTTTGATTCATCCTGCTGAACTGAGAAGGACGACATCTTTGCCACACATTTCTATAACATTTTCCCTACCTGCTTGGCTATATTTCTTATTCTGGTGGGGAAAGCCGTGCGTCCCTTGATGTTCTCTCTGCTGTCACCACTTTTGGAGAGCTCAGAGTTTACTTTCTCTGTAACCTCTGCCACCATGAGCCCTGTCACCTGCTCTGTACTGGGGCAACAAATGTCGCCTTCCACACCCATCACCTCAGCCAAAGTCTGTGCAATAGCGACACCTATGTCACCCAGACACTCTTGCACTTGCTCTTCAGATACAGTCATGCTGCTCTGTGATCCTGAAGAAAATCTGGGTAATTTAGTTGGACTCTGTGGCAAGTCGCTGTCCTCTGATCATTTTGGTTTGAACATATCATAGATGTATTTAGATATAATGTTAATTATATCTACACATATTTCCATTAGGACATGTTTTGTGTAATTATCAAAAGATCCTGTTTCCAGATTTGTCCATTGTACTGCTGTCAGCTGGTCGAGGAACATGCGGATGATCGGGCGAAGAGCTTCTTTGTTTACCATTGTAACAGATTGATCCATCTTCTCCATGCTGCTTCTGGTATTCATTGTGTTTTGTATCTGTGGTAGCTTCTTTCTCCTCAGAACAATGTAAATGTGCCTTGAAACACCTGTAGTAAAGTTTGAAATATGTTAAGTGAAATATAGCCTGTCCTGGGTCAGGTGAGGTACGTTTTTGGAGTAAGGCTATAAAGTTTGGCATGGAAGGTTTGGCTTTGATGTTTTTATGACATCATAACCTTCCAGATGCCAGTGACACCGAAACGACCAACTATCAATATCTACTCAAAGCAAGTTTCGATTCACCCACCTAGCTGACAAGACCTTCCTAGTTTTCAGATCAGAGCTTGTTCTGCTGCATTTTCGGATTCAGACTCTTTTAAGCTTGGATTTTCGTGAAAATCCCGCCCCAGATTTTCAGCTTGCAATCAACAGAAGGTGTAACACGCGTCAACTGCCTCTCCTGTTGATGCTCAGAGAATGAAACTTAAGTGCTCAGTCCAAACAAAGCCTGACAACGACCCACTATCAATATCTACTCAAAGCAAGTTTCAATTCACCCACCTAGCTGACAAGACCTTCCTAGTTTTCAGATCAGAGCTTGTTCCTTTGAGGATCTGGAAATATAGAGGTCTATTTCTTCATTAGACATGTCCCGACCATATACATCAATATTGGCTTCTTCCTCTAGGATCATCTTGACTGCTTTGACGGATGTGTTTCAATGACCTCTTCCTCCTGAGCAATTGAAGTTGAGGATGTTGCTCTAATGTTGACTTTGATTCATCCTGCTGAACTGAGAAGGACGACATCTTTGCCAAACATTTCTATAACATTTTCCCTACCTGCTTGGCTATATTTCTTATTCTGGTGGGGAAAGCCTTGCGTCCCTTGATGTTCTCTCTGCTGTCACCACTGTTGGAGAGCTCAGAGTTTATTCTGTAACCTCTGCCATCATGAGCCCTGTCACCTGCTCTGTACTGGGGCAACAAATGTCGCCTTCCACACCCATCACCTCAGCCAAAGTCTGTGCAATAGCGACACCTATGTCACCCAGACACTCTTGCACTTGCTCTTCAGATACAGTCATGCTGCTCTGTGATCCTGAAGAAAATTTGGGCAATTTAGTTGGACTCTGTGGCAAGTCGCTGTCCTCTGATAATTTTGGTTTGAATATACCATAGATGTATTTCGATATAATGTTAATTATATCTACATACATTTCCATTCGGACATGTTTTGTGTAATTATCAAAAGATCCTGTTTCTAGATTTGTCCATTGTACTGCTGTCAGCTGGTCGAGGAACATGCGGATGATCGGGCGAAGAGCGTCTTTGTTTACCATTGTAACAGATTGATCCATCTTCTCCATGCTGCTTCTGGTATTCATTGTGTTTTGTATCTGTGGTAGCTTCTTTCTCCTCAGAACAATGTAAATGTGCCTTGAAACACCTGTAGTAAAGTTTGAAATATGTTAAGTGAAATATAGCCTGTCCTGGGTCAGGTGAGGTACGTTTTTGGAGTAAGGCTATAAAGTTTGGCATGGAAGGTTTGGCTTTGATGTTTTTATGACATCATAACCTTCCAGATGCCAGTGACACCGAAACGACCAACTATCAATATCTACTCAAAGCAAGTTTCGATTCACCCACCTAGCTGACAAGACCTTCCTAGTTTTCAGATCAGAGCTTGTTCTGCTGCATTTTCGGATTCAGACTCTTTTAAGCTTGGATTTTCGTGAAAATCCCGCACCAGATTTTCAGCTTGCAATCAACAGAAGGTGTAACACGCGTCAACTGCCTCTCCTGTTGATGCTCAGAGAATGAAACTTAAGTGCTCAGTCCAAACAAAGCCTGACAACGACCCACTATCAATATCTACTCAAAGCAAGTTTCGATTCACCCACCTAGCTGACAAGACCTTCCGAGTTTTCAGATCAGAGCTTGTTCCTTTGAGGATCTGGAAATATAGAGATCTATTTCTTCATTAGACATGTCCCGACCGTATACATCAATATTGGCTTCTTCCTCTAGGATCATGTTGACTGCTTTGAGGGATGACAGAAATTCAGGGGTCTGAGATGTTTCAATGACCTCTTCCTCCTGAGCAATTGAAGTTGATTTAACTTCCTCCTCCTGTTGAAGATGTTGCTCTAATGTTGACTTTGATTAATCCTGCTGAACTGAGAAGTACGACATCTTTGCCACACATTTCTATAACATTTTCCCTACCTGCTTGGCTATATTTCTTATTCTGGTGGGGAAAGCCTTGCATCCCTTGATGTTCTCTCTGCTGTCACCACTGTTGGAGAGCTCAGAGTTTATTCTGTAACCTCTGCCACCATGAGCCCCGTCACCTGCTCTGTACTGGGGCAACAAATGTCGCCTTCCACACCCATCACCTCAGCCAAAGTCTGTGCAATAGCGACACCTATGTCACCCAGACACTCTTGCACTTGCTCTTCAGATACAGTCATGCTGCTCTGTGATCCTGAAGAAAATCTGGGTAATTTAGTTGGACTCTGTGGCAAGTCGCTGTCCTCTGATCATTTTGGTTTGAATATATCATAGATGTATTTCGATATAATGTTAATTATATCTACACACATTTCCATTCGGACATGTTTTGTGTAATTATCAAAATATCCTGTTTCCAAATTTGTCCATTGTACTGCTGTCAGCTGGTCGAGGAACATGTGGATGATCGGGTGAAGAGTGTCTTTGTTTACCATTGTAACAGATTGATCCATCTTCTCCATGCTGCTTCTGGTATTCATTGTGTTTTGTATCTGTGGTAGCTTCTTTCTCCTCAGGACAATGTAAATGTGCCTTGAAACACCTGTAGTAAAGTTTGAAATATGTTAAGTGAAATATAGCCTGTCCTGGGTCAGGTGAGGTACGTTTTTGGAGTAAGGCTAGAAAGTTCGGCATGGAAGGTTTGGCTTTGATCTTTTTATGACATCATAACATTCCAGATGAGGATGTGACACGCGTCAACTGCCTCTCCTGTTGAAGCTCAGGGAATTAAACTTAAGTGCTCAGTCCTAACAAAGCCTGACAACGACCAACTATCAATATCTACTCAAAGCAAGTTTCGATTCACCCACCTAGCTGACAAGACCTTCCTAGTTTTCAGATCAGAGCTTGTTCCTTTGAGGATCTGGAAATATAGAGGTCTATTTCTTCATTAGACATGTCCCGACCATATACATCAATATTGGCTTCTTCCTCTAGGAGCATGTTGGCTGCTTTGACGGATGTGTTTCAATGACCTCTTCCTCCTGAGCAATTGAAGTTGATTTTTAACTTCCTCCTCCTGTTGAGGATGTTGCTCTACTATTGACTTTGATTCATCCTGCTGAACTGAGAAGGACGACATCTTTGCCACACATTTCTATAACATTTTCCCTACCTGCTTGGCTATATTTCTTATTCTGGTGGGGAAAGCCGTGCGTCCCTTGATGTTCTCTCTGCTGTCACCACTTTTGGAGAGCTCAGAGTTTACTTTCTCTGTAACCTCTGCCACCATGAGCCCTGTCATCTGCTCTGTACTGGGGCAACAAATGTTGCCTTCCACACCCATCACCTCAGCCAAAGTCTGTGCAATAGCGACACCTATGTCACCCAGACACTCTTGCACTTGCTCTTCAGATACAGTCATGCTGCTCTGTGATCCTGAAGAAAATTTGGACAATTTAGTTGGACTCTGTGGCAAGTCGCTGTCCTCTGATGATTTTGGTTTGAATATACCATAGATGTATTTCGATATAATGTTAATTATATCTACATACATTTCCATTCGGACATGTTTTGTGTAATTATCAAAAGATCCTGTTTCTAGATTTGTCCATTGTACTGCTGTCAGCTGGTCGAGGAACATGCGGATGATCGGGCAAAGAGCGTCTTTGTTTACCATTGTAACAGATTGATCCATCTTCTCCATGCTGCTTCTGGTATTCATTGTGTTTTGTATCTGTGGTAGCTTCTTTCTCCTCAGAACAATGTAAATGTGCCTTGAAACACCTGTAGTAAAGTTTGAAATATGTTAAGTGAAATATAGCCTGTCCTGGGTCAGGTGAGGTACGTTTTTGGAGTAAGGCTATAAAGTTTGGCATGGAATGTTTGGCTTTGATGTTTTTATGACATCATAACCTTCCAGATGCCAGTGACACCGAAACGACCAACTATCAATATCTACTCAAAGCAAGTTTCGATTCACCCACCTAGCTGACAAGACCTTCCTAGTTTTCAGATCAGAGCTTGTTCTGCTGCATTTTCGGATTCAGACTCTTTTAAGCTTGGATTTTCGTGAAAATCCCGCACCAGATTTTCAGCTTGCAATCAACAGAAGGTGTAACACGCGTCAACTGCCTCTCCTGTTGATGCTCAGAGAATGAAACTTAAGTGCTCAGTCCAAACAAAGCCTGACAACGACCCACTATCAATATCTACTCAAAGCAAGTTTCGATTCACCCACCTAGCTGACAAGACCTTCCGAGTTTTCAGATCAGAGCTTGTTCCTTTGAGGATCTGGAAATATAGAGATCTATTTCTTCATTAGACATGTCCCGACCGTATACATCAATATTGGCTTCTTCCTCTAGGATCATGTTGACTGCTTTGAGGGATGACAGAAATTCAGGGGTCTGAGATGTTTCAATGACCTCTTCCTCCTGAGCAATTGAAGTTGATTTAACTTCCTCCTCCTGTTGAAGATGTTGCTCTAATGTTGACTTTGATTAATCCTGCTGAACTGAGAAGTACGACATCTTTGCCACACATTTCTATAACATTTTCCCTACCTGCTTGGCTATATTTCTTATTCTGGTGGGGAAAGCCTTGCATCCCTTGATGTTCTCTCTGCTGTCACCACTGTTGGAGAGCTCAGAGTTTATTCTGTAACCTCTGCCACCATGAGCCCCGTCACCTGCTCTGTACTGGGGCAACAAATGTCGCCTTCCACACCCATCACCTCAGCCAAAGTCTGTGCAATAGCGACACCTATGTCACCCAGACACTCTTGCACTTGCTCTTCAGATACAGTCATGCTGCTCTGTGATCCTGAAGAAAATCTGGGTAATTTAGTTGGACTCTGTGGCAAGTCGCTGTCCTCTGATCATTTTGGTTTGAATATATCATAGATGTATTTCGATATAATGTTAATTATATCTACACACATTTCCATTCGGACATGTTTTGTGTAATTATCAAAATATCCTGTTTCCAAATTTGTCCATTGTACTGCTGTCAGCTGGTCGAGGAACATGTGGATGATCGGGTGAAGAGTGTCTTTGTTTACCATTGTAACAGATTGATCCATCTTCTCCATGCTGCTTCTGGTATTCATTGTGTTTTGTATCTGTGGTAGCTTCTTTCTCCTCAGGACAATGTAAATGTGCCTTGAAACACCTGTAGTAAAGTTTGAAATATGTTAAGTGAAATATAGCCTGTCCTGGGTCAGGTGAGGTACGTTTTTGGAGTAAGGCTATAAAGTTCGGCATGGAAGGTTTGGCTTTGATCTTTTTATGACATCATAACATTCCAGATGAGGATGTGACACGCGTCAACTGCCTCTCCTGTTGATGCTCAGGGAATTAAACTTAAGTGCTCAGTCCTAACAAAGCCTGACAACGACCAACTATCAATATCTACTCAAAGCAAGTTTCGATTCACCCACCTAGCTGACAAGACCTTCCTAGTTTTCAGATCAGAGCTTGTTCCTTTGAGGATCTGGAAATATAGAGGTCTATTTCTTCATTAGACATGTCCCGACCATATACATCAATATTGACTTCTTCCTCTAGGATCATGTTGACTGCTTTGACGGATGTGTTTCAATGACCTCTTCCTCCTGAGCAATTGAAGTTGATTTTTAACTTCCTCCTCCTCTTGAGGATGTTGCTCTAATATTGACTTTGATTCATCCTGCTGAACTGAGAAGGACGACATCTTTGCCAAACATTTCTATAACATTTTCCCTACCTGCTTGGCTATATTTCTTATTCTGGTGGGGAAAGCCTTGCGTCCCTTGATGTTCTCTCTGCTGTCACCACTTTTGGAGAGCTCAGAGTTTACTTTCTCTGTAACCTCTGCCACCATGAGCCCCGTCACCTGCTCTGTACTGGGGCAACAAATGTTGCCTTCCACACCCATCAACTCAGCCAAAGTCTGTGCAATAGCGACACCCATGTCACCCAGACACTCTTGCACTTGCTCTTCAGATACAGTCATGCTGCTCTGTGATCCTGAAGAAAATCTGGGTAATTTAGTTGGACTCTGTGGCAAGTCGCTGTCCTCTGATCATTTTGGTTTGAATATATCATAGATGTATTTAGATATAATGTTAATTATATCTACACATATTTCCATTAGGACATGTTTTGTGTAATTATCAAAAGATCCTGTTTCCAGATTTGTCCATTGTACTGCTGTCAGCTGGTCGAGGAACATGTGGATGATCGGGCGAAGAGCGTCTTTGTTTACCATTGTAACAGATTGATCCATCTTCTCCATGCTGCTTCTGGTATTCATTGTGTTTTGTATCTGTGGTAGCTTCTTTCTCCTCAGAACAATGTAAATGTGACTTGAAACACCTGTAGTAAAGTTTGAAATATGTTAAGTGAAATATAGCCTGTCCTGGGTCAGGTGAGGTACGTTTTTGGAGTAAGGCTATAAAGTTTGGCATGGAAGGTTTGGCTTTGATGTTTTTATGACATCATAACCTTCCAGATGCCAGTGACACCGAAACGACCAACTATCAATATCTACTCAAAGCAAGTTTCGATTCATCCACCTAGCTGACAAGACCTTCCTAGTTTTCAGATCAGAGCTTGTTCTGCTGCATTTTCGGATTCAGACTCTTTCAAGCTTGGATTTTCGTGAAAATCCCGCCCCAGATTTTCAGCTTGCAATCAACAGAGGGTGTGACACGCGTCAACTGCCTCTCCTGTTGATGCTCAGAAAATGAAACTTAAGTGCTCAGTCCAAACAAAGCCTGACAACGACCCACTATCAATATCTACTCAAAGCAAGTTTCGATTCACCCACCTAGCTGACAAGACCTTCCTAGTTTTCAGATCAGAGCTTGTTCCTTTGAGGATCTGGAAATATAGAGATCTATTTCTTCATTAGACATGTCCCGACCGTATACATCAATATTGGCTTCTTCCTCTAGGATCATGTTGACTGCTTTGAGGGATGACAGAAATTCAGGGGTCTGAGATGTTTCAATGACCTCTTCCTCCTGAGCAATTGAAGTTGATTTAACTTCCTCCTCCTGTTGAAGATGTTGCTCTAATGATGACTTTGATTAATCCTGCTGAACTGAGAAGTACGACATCTTTGCCACACATTTCTATAACATTTTCCCTACCTGCTTGGCTATATTTCTTATTCTGGTGGGGAAAGCCTTGCATCCCTTGATGTTCTCTCTGCTGTCACCACTGTTGGAGAGCTCAGAGTTTACTTTCTCTGTAACCTCTGCCACCATGAGCCCCGTCACCTGCTCTGTACTGGGGCAACAAATGTCGCCTTCTACACCCATCACCTCAGCCAAAGTCTGTGCAATAGCGACACCTATGTCACCCAGACACTCTTGCACTTGCTCTTCAGATACAGTCATGCTGCTCTGTGATCCTGAAGAAAATCTGGGTAATTTAGTTGGACTCTGTGGCAAGTCGCTGTCCTCTGATCATTTTGGTTTGAATATATCATAGATGTATTTAGATATAATGTTAATTATATCTACACACATTTCCATTCGGACATGTTTTGTGTAATTATCAAAATATCCTGTTTCCAAATTTGTCCATTGTACTGCTGTCAGCTGGTCGAGGAACATGTGGATGATCGGGTGAAGAGCGTCTTTGTTTACCATTGTAACAGATTGATCCATCTTCTCCATGCTGCTTCTGGTATTCATTGTGTTTTGTATCTGTGGTAGCTTCTTTCTCCTCAGGACAATGTAAATGTGCCTTGAAACACCTGTAGTAAAGTTTGAAATATGTTAAGTGAAATATAGCCTGTCCTGGGTCAGGTGACGTACGTTTTTGGAGTAAGGCTATAAAGTTTGGCATGGAAGGTTTGGCTATGATCTTTTTATGACATCATAACCTTCCAGATGCCAGTGACACCGAAAACATTGTTTTTAAACTTCATTTAAAAAATGCACATTCAAATATGTAGTACAAATAATAACAAAATATAACAGTTACACATATAAATAAATAAGGGAGATGAAAAAATAAATTCTTGTTCTTAAAATTAGGCTTTTTGTATTGTTGTAACCTTGGTTATTAGGCACTGAATATATATCCTTGAAAATACATTGCCCATATACGTTTATAATAGGGGTTATTACTCACCTGTTTTCTATGATGAAAGTCCAAAACAACTATTACTGTTTATTTTAATTTTAAATGTGTGTTATTGATTAATTTACTAGTGTACAATTAAGGCCTGCACAATATGAGAAAAATATATGATGTGCGATAGATTGATTTTCAATAAAAATTATATGAATTGCAAAAAATAAACAGTAAGTCTGTTTCTGTCTATCTGCCGTACTTTGTTTTATGCAATAGGCCCACCTGATTTTTAAACCACATTTCCCATCTGAATCCTAAATAAATCCCAAAAAGTTTTGTTTGTTTTTTTGTCCTCCACTTAATTCACACTAATTAATCCAAGGATAGCTTATAGCTATCTATCTTTATCTGATTGTGTCAATATGGAGAGAAAGCATAGCAGATATAGCTTTCATCCAAGCAATGTAAAAGCTTAACTACATTAAAAGTGTTCTTTTAACTAACACTGTGTCCTAACAGCATACAACCAGCTTGATTATATTGTTTCTTATTGTGAGCGACGCAGCGTGATGGGGCATGCCGTCTTTGCCCTGACGCCACGTTGTCATGATGCTTTTGATGTCTTGTGTGAAGCACTTTGAATTGCCTTGTTGTTGAAACGTGCTATACAAATAAACTTGCCTTGCCTTCTATTTTCCTCTCTTTCGCTTGCATCAATTGACAGAGAACGAGGAAGGGGGGGGGGGGGGGCTCTACAAGGCACTGACACTCGCTTTTCTCACTCAACAGAGCTTGGCAGCTCCTTAGAAAGTGGAGATAGAAGTGCATTGATCATATCCCCATCCGTGATTGAAATGTTTGTGTCAACACCGGAAAATTAACTTTTTTTTCTCGAGCCTCTGTGTTCTGATTTGAGTCAGCTGCTCGTTAATACAAAGCTCCGCACATCTGTTTGTCCACCTTCAGTACAAAAGCACTAGATGTAATCCTCTTTGCAAGCGGGGATACTGAAATTTACAGAAGAGAGAATTCAATATTTAACAGGTGCAGTGTGGACCAAGCTTGCGTGCTATTAGGACACGGTGTTAGTGCGTAAAAATTCAGACTTTTGGGATATGTTTATTTTGAAGACCCATATCTCCATACCGATAAAATCGTGATTAATTGGAAAGCCCAGGTAGGCCTATACATTTTTGATGGATGCACCCCATATGGCCTAAAGTAGAAAAGAAAGTGACTATTTTTGCTTCATCTCTCTCTGGTCTGTCTTTGAGGCTGGTTGGGCAAACATTTGACACCTAACTATTTTAGTATTGACTTTACAGACTAACATTGACATTACTCCTTCCTCCTGTTTGAAGTGAAAGTCACACTTTTATGCACCCAGTGTTCAGTTTTTAGTGATATGAGTGCCAACTAAGTGAAAAAAGTTGTAATCAGAGCTACTGATGCATTCTGTTTGCTCCAAAAACAGTTCATTCCCAAACTGTGAAGTTTTAGTTTAGCAGACTTTGATCCACAGCCAACATTTCTCAACAAGGTCATTCAATTGAAATGCTTCATCATCACCAGACATTTTCACTTAAGGAAAAGAAGAATATAGATTATAAAACTTGTATAGTAAAATATAATGAAGCGGGCTATACAGAATGTTTCATTCTGGTTCAAACATTCCTAATGGAGTGCAAACATGTGTGATCATGGGTGTAGAGAGACAACCTTCCTGCAGAGCTGATGGTATCTTAACTGTGGCAGTTTCCTGACTTTATTGCTCAGATAGCAGCTCTGGACCATTAACTTTAATGAGCTTATTTGTGCACCTAACATAAACATGTTAAACGAGCAGAGACATGTCTGTATGTCTGATACCTGATGTCCTGATCCTCCATGTGTGGGCATCAGCTGAGCTCAGGCACAAGTCCAAAGCCTTTCTGTCGATTGATCGTTAACAAACCCGACAGTGATTGACAGGAAGGTCCGATTACCAGCTAACACCAGCAAAGGTCATCACATTACCAGTCTAAGTCCATGTTGTCAAATAGCCCCATTGATTCAGGAGTTTCAGGTACAAATTAAATTCAATAAATGCTGCATCATGGGAGATTATGGTAGTGAACAATGCTCTGTTAATGTTCTGAAATGTGGAGCAGAAATAGTGTGCTCAGTCTTTATATTGTTTCTGTATCTGGGGTGTGAATATGAACATACTAGTAGTATTGGGCAAACTACTGTGACATGTAGTGTGCTATAAGCTACACAGGAAATGTACAAGTAGCTTGCTACATCATAGCTATTTTCATTTTTTTATTAAAGTAAAATGGAACCAATTCTAGAAAGACACAATGTGTTTAAATTGAAGCTTACTCATCTGGTTCAGACTGCTATGAATGTTATGGGGAGTAATGCACCTGCAGATAGTTGATAATATGGTTTCAAATCGTATAGTTAAGTATTGTGTGTAGTATTATGGTATGGTATGGTATGGTATGGTATGGTATGGTATTGGTAATGGTTCTGTATAGCGTGTATTTTTCTGTGCCCCACAGTGTCATGCAAAGTATGTTCATATTTTTTCTCCAATATACTTTTGTAAAGAAACAGTTAACACAATCTTAGTTATGTAAGCACCTATGGAGACAAACAGTAATTGTGGATGATTTTTTTTTTTAACCCAAATTTTGTTATAATCCAGAAAACAATCTTGCAGGTATAGTTTAGAATTGTTAGTCTTCATGATCACACCATAATTACAAGTAGTCATCATTGTCTTCATTGATTGTCCATCCCTAACCATTGTCACTGTTGAAGTATGATGTAACAAAAGGGGTTAAAAAAATATAAAGATCTTCTTTTATGATACTTCTAGTCCTTGGATATTTTCAATGAATAGTGTTGGCTTGTTTTGCAAGTTATGCATGTGTAAAAAGGAAGGAGTGTGGCTCTCTTCATTATTGTACATGTGAAGTGACTCAACAACTCTTTCCTTGTGATAAACAAAACTGCAAATGAAAAGGCTTTTATTTTTTAATCACAGGCTCTATGAATACAAACATTTGTGTTTTTTTAAGATTTTCTGCAAGTCAATCAGTATAGAATTATTTTTATAGAAACTCCCATTCAGTCTGATTGCAGAAGAGAGAGAAGTGAACTAATATAGGCCTATTTATAAATTAAATTATGGTATTGTAGTGTTTTCATTTGATTCTGAATTTTACAGTTTTCTAGATCAGCAAAACCATGGCCAAAACAAAGATTTTTTTGTGCTATAACTTCTAGTTAATTCCAATTTAAGTGAAAATGTTTAATGTATTTCACAGGAACATCATTTGAAAACTCATCCAATCTGACAGGTTAAAATATCTGTAGATATAACAAATTAATAACTCAACAATTTAGCAGCAGTTTGAGCTTCCAGTTGCACACTTTGATTGTGATAAAGTTCAGTAAATATGAGTAGCCTATACTATTCCAGTACACTCAAAAGCAACAGTAGATCATTAGTTAGAGTTCAGAAGCCTTATGAAACAAGCGTGACTCTTTCATCCCACTCATGTTCATGTTCTTTTTAACATTATAGGGAAAAAAAACCTAACATTTGAAAAACAGAGAACAGCCAATCTACTTTGGAAAAAAAATATTGAATCGATTTAGGCTCCTGCTCAGGGTAGCTCAAGTATGTTTAAGCTTCTTCCACACTTTGGCCAGTGGCTGTTGTTGTTCTATGTGAATATCTGTTATTTCAGATCTGTTGAGCAAAAACTTTTTTTTACTGGTTTGTATGGATCTCCTTTTAATCCATTCCTTGATTCAACATGAGCCTTGAAATCTTTAATTAATTTGTTTTATACTTTGGAAACCCCAAACAAGTCTAAAGTACAAGGTGATTGAAATAAAAGAAGCAGCAAAGCACTATGAAAGAAGGCTTAAAGTGTTTTTAAAATAAAATGACAGAAACATGAAAGATGATATGATGGGACTCGACCACATTGATTTCAAAAAAGTTAGAGCCTGATCTTAATTCCAAACTCATTCAGTGGCCAGACAAAAAAAAGTGTTTTAAAGTTTGTTAAAGCCCTGCAGCTGTGTTTTTCTCTAGACAGAGGACCAAATTTGTCTGAGGTCAAAGAGGTTTACTGAAGCTCATGATGAGAGACGAAGGCATGGATAACTCGCTCAGAGCATGTACAGAGAGGTTTTATTCAGAGATGTTGACCACCTGCAGCAGAGCGCGCTGACCCCTGTTGACCTGATGAGTGAAACACAGAGTTTGTGTGATCCTCAGCTCTGAAACAGACACTTTTACAGGCTGCCAAGACGATCTTTTGTTGTGCTGCTAGAATTTGGTGTAGAAAACAATGAACAAACTTAATTCCCCTGTCTCTTGTTTATTCACAAGAAGTTTGGATGTTGCTGTCAGTAAAGAGTGAAATCAAACTCCTAGCAAAACTTTTGAGAGTAAAACAAACTGTGATGTTCATTTATTACACAAAATATACCAACGATAGTTTTGGACAACACGATCTCAATCGCACGTCCCTTTTATTTTTATATGGGACAACTTTGCTTTGTGTGAGTTCGCCCTTATAGTTTCTGCCTTTTAGCATGGTCTACTTATATCCTGTTTTTAGCACCTAATCTCTGCTCAATTCTTAATGCTGTCAAATAGGCCCTGTTTTTTTCACTACAAGGTTATTTTTTAACCATGATTATCCAACTCTTCATTACTTTCTCAGCCATTGTGCTGCAGTAGCTTACCTTGCAAATACAACTAATTTAACATGAATCAATTTGAGGTTAGCTTACTTTAGCTAAGGCTTCATCTGATGGTCAAATGTTGTAGGTGCATACAGCCACAGCATCCTGGACTACTTTTGATCGAGCGTTTGCAAACATAATCGTGAATGCATGATGCTTGTAAATACGTTGATCATGTTTGAGGCAGTCTTTTGTGCCATCTTCATGACGCATGTTTATTTTTACAATTATGATTTAATTAACATTAATTGGTCAGCAATTATTTCCCAACCATAAGCTGTCTCCAAGAAATTGGCAGTACATCCAACTGTCCACACAATGGCAGACCACCAGGCTTGGACCTCCACATAGGTTTGATAATCTTTCGTCCCAGGCTCAACTGTGTAATGATGATGCTGTTAAACAGGCTAATTAACACAGATATTTAATGACATTTGAGATAAATAACCTTCACTTTTGTGCCGAGATAAAGTTAACTCGTGAAACAGGAGCAAAAACAATTGTTGTATGTATGAAAAGTATATTCCAACTTCCAACATCTTCTTTGAACACTGTCATATTTTCATAACTTTGTCCACATGATACTGGAACATAAAATTCATTAGCTATGCATGAAAAGATCCATGCTGCATGGACTGCTTCCTTCTGGACTGCAACATTTTGAAAGCCCCCCGACTGGTTTAAAAGGTGGAGACATGAAAGATGAGCACATCTTTTTTTTAAAACACACATAATTCCGGGGCTGCAATAGTTTGAGTTATTTAAATTTTGGGCAGATCTTCTGCATTTCATGGTTCTGCACAAATGTAACACTGTTAAAATGATGATCATTTTGAAGGTTCTTGTGATTTACATACTGTAGCAGGAAATTTAGCTTCCAGTTACAGCTCTCTCCGGTGAGCAAACACTTTTAATTTACATATTTATTTTTGTTTTGACCATAAGAGTTGTTTTTTTACTTATATAGCCTCACCAGGGGATGGAGATGTTGGGATTAGAGAGAGATACGGCTATATCATTTTATTATGTAGGCCTCATATCTCATATTTGTGTCAGTTTACAACCTGAGCACTCAGACACATAGAGAGATTGGTCTGTTTTATTGTTGATACAAACTGTGACCTTGTGCCTTTGGGTTATTTTTTTAATCAATCATTTATTTTATTTTCTGCCCACTTTTGGCTCGTTCACAAGTTATCCTTGCTCACTAGAAGTGAGAAGGTGATAGGTGGTGAAGGTACCTATATAACATTCCCACTTTAAAATGTCTGAAACCATCTGGACGGATGTTACACAATTTCTTTTTAGTTATCTGCTTATATTTCCAATTGTTTCCAACAATGTCAACACCCAGAGAATTCATTATACTATTCAAAGCAAATTTGCATTTGGTTGACTGTCTTTTGGGAAAACAGATGACAACTGTTGATACTTCAAAGCGTGAGGAAGGAAGTCAGTGAAAACACTTACGGCAGCTTGTGCCACTTGTGGCTCATTCATTAGAAGGAAATCCCATATTGTGAAAAAAGAATCATGGCTACAAGTAACAACTAACCTCAACATATTACCTTCTCTGTGAACATGAATTCTAACTGGTCACAACAGATGAATCAATTGTTAGACAATGAAGACAGCAAATCCCATGATCCCTAGTGGCATCAACTATGACTTATCTTTTCATTTGTTATCATATAGTTATTTAACCTCTACAACTGTGTGCAGGCTGTTTACTAATGCTAATCTGTTTGAAAAAAATCCCAAGAAGACATCAGGCTTTTGTGTCTCTAGTTTAAGAAACTGATGTGAAATATAAAATTAAATATACCAAGATTAATTCACTATGAAAACCTTTTTTCTTTAAAATAGTATCTCACATATCAGGCTTGTGGTTAGCACACATGTTAAACACACCTTCACACACTGTGCGCTGCCTCTGTCAGGATAGAGGAATATGGATAGTGACATGCAGGGGACCCTTTAGAAATTAGACTTAGTTCATTTTTCACACTCTTCAACTATATCACGGTACCCCTTACACCTTAGAAACTACAGTTAACTGACAAAATATGGAAACCTGTCTCTACTGTCCACTGTACAAAGTTTTAATATCAAATGAGATAATTGCAGCAAAAAAAATCAATAGTGATGTCAACAATTATTATAGATTTATTTTCTCTTTTGGCCTTTGAAGGACAGCCGAAGAGACAGTCCACTGATGTGGTGAGCTACTGTAACCATACATTCTTACTCTATGATTTACGATCAAAGATGCCCATCTCTCAATGAAACCAGTGTTTAATTTAAGACCTAACACATCTTGCTAATTAGTCTTTAATGTTAACCCCTTTAGCTTCTTTAGCTTTTGCCTGCTCTTGCCATGAAGGGTATGAACAGCTGCTTTAATAATAATAATAATACATTAGACTTATAAAGCGCTTTTCTGAATGCTCAAAGACGCTTTTTAGTGCTTTACTACTCATACCACTATTAATGCCATTTTACACAATATACATCAAACACACATTAATACACTTATTGAAGATACTGGGAGCTAACTTATCACATCCACACATCAATGGCTATGCCTTACAGGATGGAGCCATGTCCAGATATTTGTGACTGGGCTGGTCCAAAAGCGACAGTGGCTAATGTTTAAACATTACCGTGTCTTATTTAAAATTTGTATGAAGTTGTTTGATGGGAAAAATGACAGCCCTAGCACTCGCAAATGTCCAAACAGCATTTATTTACATTTTATGTATTCACAAACCATATCTTCCTTAACTACTACCATTAAGGTATAACACCAATGTTACCTTCTTGTATGTTTTCTTTATATTTAAAAAAATAAAGGCACCATACAAAACTTCCTACTACTACATAAAAGATGTGTCTTCAAAAGACACAGTATAAGGCACTATATGCTGTAAAATGTCCCACACTGAAATGTCACAAAAGCTACAAGCAGCCAGTTTCAACACAGCCCAGGGATATATTTGCAACTTAAGACCCTCTGTTTGGGCAATTTGCTTATATATTAGGATTGTGGGTTGTCACCTGGGGTGGCTACTCAGATTTCATGGGGGCTCATGCCCCCTCAGGCCACCTCCTGAAAACGTCAATGCTCATGAAGCAATTTGCCAAAGGACACTTTGACGCCAAAGGACACTTTGACGCCAGAAGACGGGGATAAAAACAAATCTGCTTTTTATATCAAGCGACAGTAGCTGTGTTAGAGAGGCTCCGGTTTAGACATTTTAATGAAATGATCTGCTGCACTTGACATCCGACACAGTCTGTAACCAGTCTGTGGGTCTCTTTCTACAACACTTTCAGAAAACAATCTAAAACTTAGAGATGAACTGTTAGTCATCAAATTGCAGCACAGGTTCACAGAAGGTTATTAAACTTCCATCTTTATTCTTAAACTCACTATGGGCTCCATTCACTGTTGAAGCCATCCGTTTTCTCTCGGTGCATCACAACAAATCCTCTAGTGTTGCTGAAAGCAGCATTGACTCTTGACACACGCATCTTTAAAGTCAATTGATAACAGAAAATGTAACTTCTGCTATAATGACTCACAACACCTCACATCAAACACAGCTCCCACTTTCACAGCAGATTATCGGATCACAATGTCACGTCAAGGTCATTTCTTTCAGTCAGAAAGTCAGATATTGAATTTGATGAGTGTATTTTATTTGTACTGTATTAACAGAATAAAATCATCTCAAGAGCTCTCTTCAATGTTGAAAGAGAGAAACGTTGGTATTCAGTATGTATCAGCGGGACTTTAAGTGGGTCAAATAACAACTCTGAAAGAGAAAAAATAGTAAGCTTTAAAAAAGTTTTTAAAAAGCTGGAATGAGCGGACAGCTACAGTCTACAGCTAAAGCTTTCACTGTAAAATCTATGAAAGTTATAATTTAAAAGTCATTTTTTGTAAGAAAAGGGTCATTTAACAACATCAATATACAGGCAGCTCTTCTCGTGAGGCTCCTTGTTTATAAGGTGTGAGATTATGTGGAAGGAAAAAGGCATGAAAATGTTTCTAATTTTCTTTAAAAAGGCAAACTATCTCCAGGATACACTGACGTTAAATTCAATGTTTTATTTTATTCATCTTCAACAGTTACCCAAATAATGTATACATTCCTTTCATGTCCTATTGCACTGTTATGGTTACAGTTCTATACTTGTAATAGAGAATCATCCTAAATCAACAGAGTGAGTAGAAAGAGTTAATTCTGACTTCTGGAACAACGATTGAAGTCAACAACTCTGTATTACTGTGGGTATCTCGGTAAAATACAACATTAAACCACTTAAAGTGTTTTACAGTCATATTAAAATGGATAGAGCTAATGGTTGGTGTGAACTCCACATTAGAACAGTTTATAGATGAGTTAACTCAGTAAATCAGTGTGATTAAAGTCAGCCTTACAATTCAGGGCAGGCTATCCGAACACAAGAGCTCTTTATTAATTACTCTTTTATTACAGGTTCTTCCTATAAAGTGAGAGGGGTTGGACTTTTCTGTCTTTATAAAAACTTACAGAAATGTTATTGCAGTAAATCTTCAATTACACATTGTTGTTTAGACTGTTGTAGCTGAGGTTTGCCTTCCCTGATTCTCTCACTTTATAGTGTGTTATCTTTTCTGGGATTTTTCAATGGCACATTTAATAGCATACATTTATGGCCAATTATCAGATTTATTTTGGGAAAGTATAAAATGTATAATTCTGGAGGTACCGGCACAAAGATAATCACACTATGGATTCAAATGCGTACTCAGAGGGAGCGTTCAAAAAGGCAAGTCATTTAATGCAAACAAGGTTCCTTACACAGTAAAGCAAACAATTGGCAAACAAATCCAGATGAGTTGGCAAAAAGGCTGGGTCAAAAAACAGGCAGGAGGTACATGAGGGAAACACTAAATGAACAAGCAACATGAGGGAACACACACTGGGGCTGTGTCCGAAATCACTCACTATTTCCTTTATATATTGAACAAGTCATTATGCAGTGGTGTCTTACTTCTCAGTGAGCATTTTCCTACCCTATCTTGTCCACTCATTGTATCCCACAATGCACACTAATGCACTATAGTACACTACATATAACTCACTATATAGTGAGTAGGGATAAGAGAATGAGTGTGTGATTTCGGGATCAAATACACAGACAATCAGTGGATAACGAGACACAGGTAATAATAAAGTTTTTGTAAGAGACATGTTCAGGAGGACTAACCTGAAATCATACCTTATTATTCTGAAGAATATTAATTATTTAATTGGACTGGTAAGTTGCTGACTGGTTGGTTCTTGTATCTACATTACAGCTCCATGTATCAACCAGTGTAAATGTAAAATGTATATTGAGTGGCTTTCTTGATTTTAATCAATTTCAGTACTCATGAGTTATCTTGAAATAAACAAACAAGTTCAGTTTTGCCTTCGGGAATTCATTAAATGCCTCTCTCTCTCTCTCTCTCTCTCTCTCTCTCTCTCTCTTCATGGACAAACATGATCCTGTTTGTTGAAAGTGTATTTATGAATGATTATCAAACTAATTTGAGTTTGGTGTGTGACCTGCAGTGCTCTGATGAGTGTTTTCTTCCGCATCAGCTCCTGACTGTGACCGAGCTGTTTGTCTTTGCTTTTCCCAGAAGTTTCACTTTATTCTTGACATTTCAATGTGTCACTCTGATTAATTTCAGGACAAATACACCACACAGTGTGATTGATCAATCAATCCCCAGCTGCGCTGAATCAAACAAGTCCTGATGCATCTCATATTGTTATCAAAGTTACAAGATGACAGTTTTAACTATCAACTTCCTTGTTTTATGTGTGGCATGTTATTGTGTTATTTGTGACTACTTATATTGTATTGTTACCAAAACGTATTGACAGCTGTGGAGAGCAGAAGCCTATAGGATATGTCAGAACTTTCCCTGAGTATTTCCCTTTTTCTATCACTAGATTTCATCACAGCTGACTAACCGATAAGAAATGTCACTCACTTGTCACTCAGGCAGACAGCAGATGACAATTTTTTATAGGTGGAAGATATGGAGAGAAATGGGTCAGAAATGTACTGTACTGGTTTGATGCTAAATGTCTTTGATTTCCTCCTACAGTTTTGTAAAATGATACTTTCCTCCAAGATTTGGTAGCTTGCAAGTTCTTTGGCATTTGGAAATGGAAAGGGAAGCTTTTTCAAGCTAGTAAATATCTAAATCTTTCATTACTGTTGTGGTTGGAGCAGAATATCAGAACAACTCTTCTTGCACTATGTATAGGTAATGCAGGCTTGTTTCACCATTTCTTATTCATACCTTTGGATATGAATACAAAGGGCCTGTTTTTCATGTTATTGGATCAAAACTTTAAATCTACTTTTTTAAGCCCTTCCTTCACTCCTAATTTTATTTCCATGATGTGTGTATTCTGCATGCATTTCTCAATAGTTCATTTTGAATGTCAGAGGATGAAGTTTGATTAGAAGTAAACATTGCAAAGAGGCAAAGACTTAAGACTACTAAAAAAAGGCAGAGGTTTTCCACTTTGAAGTGTTATTGGAAACTCTGATATGTTGACCGCAGTGAGCTGCTCTCCAGTAGTGTTGATTTAATATCTCAAGTATTAATACTGAGTGACTTTAAATCGAACCCTACAATGCCGAGAAATGAGCCAAAGTATGATAGAGAGTTTGTTAGAGGCAACTACTCTGTCATCTTAAAGGTGCACTGTGTAGTTTTGGTAGAGAAATGTGAAAGTTGGAGATGTGTACAGATTCTGTGGTATTTGTTCATAACTATACACAAACTGTCCTCAGAGGAACATTTGGTCACTGTATCACTGTTTGAAGATAAAATGCTAGACAAGACGTTATGGTGGGGGGCCCGCACAGTAAAATGTAACTCTCCTGGTAGCTTTTTAGCTCCAAACAGTGTTCCATGGACCCATTTTCATCTTTGAATAAAGTTTGTGGAGTACGTTCAGAAAATATAGCATGGAATTTTTTCAATTCTCCAACTTTCAAATTTCACTACCAAATCTACATAGTGCACCTTTAACTGTAGATGCTTCACCAATATTCAGGCGAGCATTTATGTAGTAATCTCCTGATACAGGCTCTGATGTACCATTTAGGAATTAACAATGCATACTGTTGAAACATCATTATAATTACTTGATAGAAAGAATTCTCAGGTGGTCGTCTGAAATCTCGTGTAAAATTTGTCAACACTTTTTTTCCAATAATTTATTGCTGGATGAATCTCTTTGTTCTTTCTGACTCTTATTTGAGATGTTAAAGATTCACAAATAAATGATGAAGGTATTTCAAAGCTCTTAAAGTCAAATCTATAAATGTAAATGATTATTTCTGGAAAAGCTCAGTGATCTGCTCACAGGTCCTGAAGCTTTAGTTGAGTTTAGTAAACTAACACAGTATTGGAACTGTACTTTGTGATTTTGGTAACAGGATAAACCACAGCACTTAAAAAGTTCTTAATATACTGCATTGTTCTATTAAGGAAAGAAAGATGCTTTCAGTCCTGTTCTATGTTTGCATTGACCTTCAGTGTCCTTTACTATTCACAGCCGCACACAATCACAAGCACACACACTATTTCTGTACATGAGGGTGGAGAGAAATGCTGATCTTCTGCATGAGCAGAGCTGCTTATGCGCTGGCCTCTTCACAGCAGGTGCGACACGATGACAGCAGTGTGTTGTGAGAGGTGAGCAGGGGAGAGGCGGACAGCCAGGTTCTATTTTTAAAGTCACTATCAGAGCCATCAAGAAGGTCGGCTCGATGCAGCTTTACTCTGCTCGCCTGCTGACTTCTAGGAGGGCTCTTTGAGCTCTCTTTGCACCGCTATAGTTCCAGTGAACGATGAAAAAAAGCTTATATATATGGAGAAATATTTTAAAAGAAATGTAGTATATAAAAAGGGACGTACAGGGCCATCTATCAGGGACACAATACTTAAGTTTTGAAGTGGTGCTCTCAAGGGGAAGGACAGGTTTGTCCCGACTATAATGCTGCGCTGCAGATATTATTGTTTCAAGATGGCACCTCTCGAACACTCTTGACTATTTTTCCATGTGTAGAGTCTTCCCTGCTGTGTATTAAGACTATCAAGCATCTGTATGCGCAGAATTTAACCATATTTTCTCAATATAGCCAAAAGCTATCACGCATCTCCTGAGTTATGAGAACACAACTTTCCATTTGTAGAACAGAGCAGCTGATTAGTAACCACTCTTAGTATCCAGCATGGAGTATGATGATGATCAGTAACTCTGTGGGTAAATCTCTGCTCCATTGACTCTTCCATCTGAGCCCAGCTTTAGTTAATCTAACCTCGGTTGCCTCTTGCTCTGCGATCAGGCAACTGTGGCTAAGCACCCGCTACTTTACACCCAGCACCCAATTCAATTAACTGCCCAACTGGAAAATGAGTATTTGGGGAAATAAAAAACAAAGAACAAGCAGGCAAATAAACATTACTGTAGATGATGTGGTCATGCACATTTCTTATAATTTGATGGAGCAACGCAGCCGGTAGAGTAAACGTTTTGCAGCAGGAGGCGTTCAAGGCGTTCTAGTATAATGGGCGAAAAAACAGACGACAAAATGATGGAAAATGCCTATGTTATCTGTTTGTGAACTGAAACAAAGCGATTAAATAAAAGGGAAAAATGTAAAAGTGTGTCGTGAGTCCGTGCCTCTAGGCAACAATATGTTCAGTTTAATAAGATTGTTGTATCTCATTAGGATGTTTTGTATCCAGGAACACTGCCAAACAAAATGAGAACAATTGAGGAACACAAATGAATCACCAGATGGGTTTCACAAAAATACTTCCCACATAAAAATTGCTGTTATCTTGGCAGGAGAATCAAAATACTTACCTCTGCATTTTTTTATTGAAGAAAAAGATCTGTATTTTTTATCAATGCTCAGATTTATACATAATGGGCCTGATTGACTAAGAATGGATTTTGGACCTAATAGCTCCAAAAATGTGCGCATCATTTGCTTCCTCGATCTGCTCTGTCTCAAGGCCTAACTCAAAGAGGGAAGGGGGAACTCTTTTTTTCGTTTCTTTTGATGCCAGACTTGAAAAATGTGAAATGGGCTACACTGTTCAGAACAAAGCTTCCTCTCTGACTGGAGAAGTGGATGAAGTGTCAAGCTGCTGACAGCCCTAGGATGATTTAAACCCTGATTATGTTATCAATTGTAATGTCAAAGTCATATTTACAGACTTTAACATGATTTATTTTAAAGACGTCAAAGAGACAGAATTGTAATCCTGATCAAAGGAAAGGTTGAACGTGACGTCTATTATAAATACTGTTACCGCCAGCTGAGTGCAATGTTAGCATATACATGAATGAGCTAAGAGAGAGACATTGTGCCTATTTTATTTCATTTCATTTCAAACCTTTATGTAAGCCTTGAAAATCATTGAGTTTTCCCTTATTTACAATGATGTCGAGATACAAAACAAAACAAAAAGGACACAAATAAAACAACAACGACAGGCCAGGATGATTCTCAGGAAAAACAATCACACACTGTGGTGAAGTGGTTTTAGATCCTTGTCTTAATTTGTCCAAGAGAAACAAGAGTGTCAATCTTGACAGAGTGTTGTAAATCAGTCCACATTTTTGGAGCAAAAAAGCTAAATGTAGATTTTCATAATTCTGAGAAAACCCAGGGGACATGAAGCAATAGACAATAAGTAGAGAGAGTGTTACGTTATATATTTAATACACGGGTCTGGCATGGTGTTAAAAAGTACAACTGTAACTACCTGTGGCAATTAGCGCTGGTCTTTGTGTATTAAACGGTAATCGCAACAAGTTTTTTTGCATAGGTAAGGAAGAATTTTGCACTGACTTTTAGAATTTTCCATAATTTACATACGTGTAAATGAACAGGGGCACACATGACACTGTCTGCATTTCACCCTTCATGTGTACTTTATGGATTGCATACTGTCTTCTTCTCTCATCTGCACAGGTTTGGCGGCTGCAAAAGCAGCGCAATCCTTTTGTGAATCAGGCACAATTGTGGGCAATGCCAAAATAATCCATTTTGTTAACTTTTTACTGACAAAGTCATCAAGATGACCGAGTGACTGAGTGGCGTTGGTGGAAATTAACAAAGATAATTCAGTAGAAGGTTCAGTGGCTAATATGCGTGAAAGAAGCCGGAAGAGAAGAAACAAATTGCTCTGACTCGCCATGTTTTTGTGACCTGAGCTTGTCAGTTTCTTGCATGTCATGAAAGTTGCTGCTTCATCATCAGTCGGATCATGAGATAAAAATAACACCTCATACTCTATCTTGCCCTTCACAACAAAAGTATTTTAAGGGATTAAACGTTTTTCAAGATAAGAACAAAATGACGTAACAACTGTCAATGGAAACCAAAATCATCAACCCATTGAGGATTCAAAACCACATCAAAAAAAAAAAATTGTTAAATTGAAAACTGCTGGTCTCCTGGTATCTCCTCTGCGTACTAGACAGATTCACATCTCTGAAGTTCAACAAACTTGGTGTTATACTGTGACGATTCAGTGTTCCCTTAACTTTTATTTGAGCAGTGGTTGCCGATTACTTTCCAGCAATCAGCTTATCGATTAATGGACTCATACTTTCAGCTGTAATCACCATCCCTCCTGGAGGATACAGACTCTCCTCTATACTGATCCACTTTCTACAAACTCCTTCCCACTTAAGAGCTTAACACAGAGCACAACCCTGCAGCTATTAATTACAGCACAACCTCAGAGACAGTAAACAAGCTGTGTCCTGACAGTGCAGCTGATGTACACTAACACTGCAGCATCACAGCTGCAGATGCCTCTCTCTGTGTATCGTTCTGCAGGTTTGATCTTATAGAGGAGGGGCAATGAAAGAGGAGTGAAGTCGTTAAGAGGAAAGCTGTTGATAGTAACACTGAAAAGATTCCTCTGAGGGTTGTTCAACGGACGCTCAAGCTGGGGACAAACAGCTGTAAAGGATGCTCATGAGAAGAAATGCACTCAGAAATCGAAACTCGTCGCTTTCTCATTTTTTCCCCCCTCCCTGTCTTAAATGTGTTTTTCTCTCCTAAACCTTTGAGTTTTGGGAGTGCAACCAACTGTGGGCTTTTCATTGTAACCTCATGGGACGATAATGCCTCTATTTCCTCTGAACACTTCAGGAAATCTGAAAATCTCCCTCTCCTCTCCTCTCTCACTTCGCCTCTCTCCGCTCTTCCTTATCTATCTTATTGCCCTCGTGGCTGACCAAAGAAAATCTCCTCCTGCGTAAGGAGCCATCCTAGCTTGTCCCAAAGCAATTACAAGCCTGGCTATTTCCTACCCTCAGCTAAACATATTGCGGACCGATATTGCATGACTTCCTTTTCCTTCCTCTTCTAGCCAGAGAGTCATACTGCAGTGAAAGTGTCATGGGAACTTCTCAAAGTCTTTGCTCTGAAGTGAAGTCTTTTGGAGAACCTCCCTTTGATTGCAGTTTGAAATGAAGAGCTCTTAATGGCAGCCTGTGTGGACAATAAGACAAAATGTGTTCATCACAGGGAAGTTAATGAGATTGCAGCAGAAACTATTTTGAATTTTCACTTTCTTACATACGTTTTCTGCTAACTTCAACTTAACATGTTGTTCTGCTATTATGAGCAACTTTATAAGTCACTTAACCATTAAATTGACATCTGACTAAGTCAGACACTGGACTGAATGCTCTCACATTAGCTTGAAGCCAACAGCAGTGCATGTATGAAGAACTGTTTTAAGGCCACTATAACACACATGTTAAAATCGACATGTCTTATCCAAAACGAAAAAGTCTATTGGAAATAAATGACAACAGACTGCAAATACAAATTTCCAGACATGGAGGACTTTGTTCCCATATTTTTAACAACAGTGACGTTTTTGTCACAGGGTCCCACTCAGAACTGTTCAATAACTGAACCATATCTGGTTGTTTTGGTTGTCGGGGCTCTGTAATGCCTACCGTAAAGGGAGGAGTTTAAACAGTTCGTGTCCTGGGTGTGAGGGGTCTGCAGTTACCTGCCTGTCTGGTATAAGTCCTGGATCTAGATGGAGGGTCCTGACTGTTCTATGTACTCAGTGTCTGACAGACAATGACAGAACCTCGGCCTATAATAATTTTAACTACAAACATATCAGATGGGGTTCAGTTTATAGCAAACTGACGATGTTTTTCTCATTTTCTCAGCGGCTAAACAAACACACTGTTTCACTTTCTTTTCCACCAGGTGCTGACTTATTGTTCAGGAAGACAGTACTCCCACGAGACGGAAGGAACATGGGTCAGCCTGTGTGCCGAGCGTGAGACTATGAAAATGGAGGTGACAGGATGTTGATGAGGAGGCCCGGAGCATTACCTCCACCCACCGTGCCCTGGAGTGCTCCACACTGCCAGCCGGTAATGAACCTGTGAGGCTGTGCTCGGCTCGCCTGTCACCCAGTCAGCCAGTCATTCTTTACCCACCACATTTGCACCCCGAGCGGGAGACCAAAACAGGCGAAGACATACGGTCTGTTCCATATTAACTTCCGGATGAGCTGTTTGTTTTTCAGACAAACATCAACACATTCTGTATGCTACCTGAGTCACTCTAACAGATTATGTATGAAGCGCATGAATTTAAAATCACAGCAGGAAAATATGAAGTCAGTAAACAGTTGAGTGAGTGAGAAGTGAAGTGTAGAAGTGAGAAAGCAGAAGTGGAAAAAATAAGTACAGCTATGAGTTGATAGAATTGGTGTGTGTCTGTGTGTGTGTGTGTGTGTGTGTGTGTGTGTGTGTGTGTGTGTGTGTGTGTGTGTGTGTGTGTGTGTGTGTGTGTGTGCGTGTGCATGTGTCACCCTCTTAGCCCCCGTGCCCAGCAGACTGCATCTTTCGTTCTCTCTCTCCTTCCTCAATCCCTCAAACCCACCGATGGAGAACATCACCTGAGATATGTAAGCTGACAGGGGATTTTCACTCCCCTTCCATCACTCCTCCTAAACATTGTCTCTCATTGTCATTCTACTTTGTGATGAGCCATAACACCTTGAATAATTCCCATAGGGTATCAAAGAAGAAGAATTTTCCAATGCCTGTGATGTAAAACTTACACTCATTTCTGTGTGTTGATGCTGATAGGCTATAGTACTGGGAGATCCTAGAGGCCTTGGATGGACATCAAATCCTCATGGTTGATACATCAGTAGATTATGAGACAATGTGTTGAAAAAGTAAAAGCATGAATATACAAACCTAAGAGAGCAGTCAAGATTAGTCCAAAACAAATGTCCCCTTGTGGGCCAAGTGGTCTGGTATATTGTTGTAATGTATCTTATAATATTGCATCCCGTAGTGTGGTGTGGTGTCCAGTTGTATCGTATAGTATTGTATCATACATTCAGTATGCCTTTGAGCTGGAGGGTTTTCTTTTACAGTGCATCTCCTTAAAACATAGACTCATCTTGAAAGTGACAGATTTACAAACTCTAAAGTATCCAACGTTTTTGGACTTTGGGGGTCTAACTTACCCCTCCCATCATATCAACCAACCATTAGCTTGTAGCTCTAAGTAGTTAGCAAGAAAAAAAACTGTAGCAAAAGGTTTATTTTTGAACCTCTACTTCTGAATTGATATTCAACAACATCCTGCTCGACCAACAGGATGGATGGAGGTGTTGATGGAGGCTGTTGCTCCCCTACAGCTCATGCTTAGCTTTGAGCAGTTCAGCCAGACTAAAGGATTAGCCTCTTGTAATTATGTCCATCCCACATGTTCCGTTTCACTGAAAATACATCAACACTTCAGAAAAATAAGGAAACACTCACTGTCATTTAAATCGGTTTTAAAAACAACCTACTGAACCAAAAACAATACTTTTTTTTATTTTTTTTAAACAAACTGAAATCGTCCAAACTGTTTTTGCCACACAATAAACTTGTAGCATTGTCAAATAAAACAAAATATATTGTGTCCCATTTTGACATTGTAAATTAATGTGTTTAATAATCCTCTGCCTTCCATTTAGCAGCTCCATTCTTCTTCTTTTTGAACGATTAACCTCATCCTGTATGCGAGCTCTCATCTAATAGAGTCAGCAGTAGGGGGAAAATTAACCCAAGGGTCACACATTGTCTTTTTTTTTGCCACATTTCCCTCTTTCATTCTCTTCTGTTTTATCTCCATTCTCTCATATTTGCTGTATTAGCATGGAGGCCTGCTTGAAGTCACATTATTTTATCAGCATGGATGCTCCTGGCAGCACTTTCACCCACCATGAAGCTATTGATGGAGGCGTGTGCAGAGGAAGAAACTTCTGGCTCGGGTGGAGATATTTTCCTCTCCATAAAACATTTTGTCCCGACAAAGTGAAATGGAAAATAAATTAACAAACGCTCCGAGATGCAAACTATGACCAGGAGGTGATTTAACTCAGTCTCAAGAACAGTTGAGTTCACCGTCTGTGTGATTTAGCACAAAGCAATGTCTGTACTCCATCAACCAGCATAATGAAACACATTTTAATTAAAACATTAGAGATCAATCAAAGGACACCCAACCCAAGATTTTTTATTTTATTTGATTGGTGGGACATATTAACACAAAGGCATGTGATAGCCCTGACAGGTTTTTACACATGTACAACAGATATTTGTATATAAATGCAATAGACATTTTCTTGGCAGATGATTGCTGATGGGATCCAGGATTGCATTACTGCTGATATGTCAGCCTCTTTTGCTCTGAACACTATCAAGACTATTTTTACCGCATTCATACCCCATTAGCTGAAGCACCAGTGGCTACAAAGATAAAAACGGAAACAAGAACACTAATGACACATAAAGTGTGTCCCTTGCCTACAAAACTCCTACAGAATCTGTCAAAACCTAATCACAATTGTTAATTCAACAAACAACCTGTACATCACCAGCAACCATACAGCCTCTTCCCTGTAGTGAAAAGATGTAATATGATGTACTGCATTGTGACCACTTTATTAAGCTCAGTCAAATCCAGAGCAATGACAGCTCTGCAGCTCGTGGCTGCACTGTGTCCTCACGGCAAATGTGGCACTAAAACAGAAAACAATACATACATTGGGAGCTGAGCCAGGCTGAGACAGACTCAGTGGAACCAAAGGTCGTTGTGTCTCAATAAATCAAGGGAGGCAATAGCGGGGATGATCATATGGGCTGGTGGCCATAGTGGAGCTATTACTTATCCCTCATGTCAGTGTGCTGGGTCCAGTTATTGTGCTCAGGCCAGCAGAGGGTCACACATGAGGAGCTCAGAAACGTACATTAAAACACACCAATTCACATGTTGAGGATACAAGCTGAAATAAGATAAATCGGCCCATTAAAACTCTGGATAATAGCAGTCTGAGTGTGTGTGAGTCACTTCAGTTTGCTGCAGTTCCTCCTGACCCTGCTAATCTGCAGTCAGCCTGTCATTAATCCTGTCGTTTAGTCACTCTGCTAGCAGCTCAGTCTTTCACAGATTCATCAATGACTAACAATAGCAAGGTGATTTGCTGTCATAATGCAATTATCAGGCTGTATTGATGTGATTAAAATTTCATATTCCACTGCTTAAGGAGGCTGCAAGAACTTATTTTAAAAGCAGGAAAGCCTAGAGAGGATGTTGTTGCATCTCTGACTGGATGGGAGAAAAGGTGTCTCAGGGACAGGAAGTTAATGAAGGGGCAGATGTAGAGGTGTTGGGGTATATTAACCTACAAGTTAGGACGTTTTCGTCTAATATTCCTGTTCCCCTTGGTCCCGCCCACTCGCTGATCTCTGCCCTTCCTGAGGCTCTGCGCCAGGAGTCTGCTGGAGTCAAGGTCACTCCTGCCACATTAGAGTGATTCAGGACCCATAAAACCCCACTGCCCCAGAGCTGAACTGAGAGGCACGACGTGATTTTTTTCAAAATCGTTTAAAACCCACCGGACACTATAAACAATATATAAACTGTTGCATCAAATAGCAATCTGCTGGCACCTGCACCTACAGTTCTCTTAACTTTGTTTCTACTGAAGAGCGCAGTTCAATAAAAACATTGAAATGAATTTACAGATAATCTTTTTTTTTTTGCAGAATGATGCTGAGTTATTACATTATATTTGAACTAGAGCTGCATTGTAGTAACAGGCAATTAACTAAATAGTACATTAATGTCTATACTTGCAGAGAAAAATGACAAAAAGCTTCCAGCTTTACAAATGTGAAGTAGCTGTGAGATTTAAAGCCGAGCCAGAGAGCTGAGCCGGAGATCTGTCTTCAAATCTTACAGCTACTAAAACTTTTACATTACTCTGCGGTTGTAAAACTAAGTTACTCTCCCATCTAAACATTAAATACACTTCCTTCTTCATCAGTTTCCCTCCAATAGTTATTGAAGATTAAAAAATCTAACTAGCTTATAGCTACATAATCTGTTACACTGAGCCCAACTTCATGTTAACGATCATGGTTTAATGAGTCTGGTTTTGTGGGTGTGTTTGTGTTGAAAGTGACAAATCATAAATGGACCAGTTTCATCCTAGGCGTCCGTCCCCAGTGTGTCAAAAGTCAGGTTCTTTGCGTGAGGAAATTTCAACTTTGAGAGCAGAGCTGTCCGCGCAAATTTTCCTTTTCCTTACATGTGTGCAGGGGCTGCTTAGTGCATTCGCAGTTGTCTGAAAAACCTCTCGGGTAACTGTGCCCATGAGAACTTGTACTACAAGCGGTTATTAATATATGCTGTTGTGAAAGAATATAACATAACTAATATGAGGTTGTTTCAGTCGAGCATGCAGGTGAAGTGGGAGGAGGACTCTTACTGTAATCTCTATTTACAGATTCTATATAGAAATATAGAATCTTAACACACATTGTGATTTTCAGCAGGTGAAGTGTTCTTGTTTCCGTTCAGTACATTGTAGACCAAGCTGTAATGACCAATAGTATTAGTATACAGTTAAAAATTGTCAATGTGGACAACTATAAACAGGCAAAAGTTTTATGTTCTAATGACATTCCAGCTCCAAAAGACGGTTTTCTTATTTTTCTCTGTAAACAGATATCTACATAAAAGAAAAGCTTACATGCATTATAGATCAAACATTTAAACTTGAGCAACATATTTACTTGATGCTGTGTTGTTAAAGCCGATCAGCGTTTGGATTCACTGACTACCTGAAACACATCAGAAATGATTGAACCGACCTCCATTCAACAAACAAACACTTTGAAAGTTGTTTTCTCCTCCTCTTGACGTCTGACCAAGCTTGACTTTTTACTTTATACAAGACTGCATCATGATGTTATTTCAGCAAACGTTATTCCCCTTAAATGCAAATAAATCACATTTAAACTTTCTTTTTGGGGCTCTTACTGCTGAACTGAGCTTGAGTAAAGCGACTGTATAGCTCACATTCGTATCCTTATTCCCTCAATAATTATAAGATCAGATGTATTATTACTGGACAATAAGCACTTTTATTTTCCTTAAAATACAAGAACACTATGTTCATTTTTGACATAAGTCAGATTTAATTTGGCTGCTGACTATATGGTAGTCTTTTACCATGTGCTCGTTCAGTCAATGGTTGGAATCTCACCTTTGAATATTTTCTCCGAAAGCACAACCATGAAGTTAGATTTCTGTTTGAGAAAGGGCTGACTTTTATGAATGTGACAAATTAACCTAGGCAATTACTTTTTTTTTTTGGTAATTTGTATAAATTTAAGGAATAAAATAATTAGATTACACTTCGAGGTTAGCCTCTTTCATGTGCTTAGGCCACCAACAGTGACACTGAAAAAGATCAATCAATGTAATCATGCAGCCTTGGCAGGTATTATGACTTTAAATTAATATTCTGATGAAAGCAAATATATGTGCAGGGCTACTTAATTACATTTTCTTAGTAATCAGGAAGGTTCATGTCGAAGGATCATTTTAGAGATATTGTGGAAAGTTATACTGATAAAACAATCACAATCTACAGGTTGAGTAAGTGTAACTTGTTTTAAAAACCAAGTTGCAGCAAGTATTGAATACAATTTCACTAGGACAGAGTGACTTCTACTGAGCTCAATGACAAACTATCTTCTGCTTTTCTTCTCCAACTGTTGCGTGAATCTTCCTCCTTAAGCTGTCTCAGGGGAGGTGGGATTGAAGTAAAAGCCGCGCGTGCTTTACCTCAGCTGTCTGTGCTGTAGGAAGCAGGCATCCTGATGTGCTCACTGATGCTTCACCTTGACTTTTAAAGCAGACGCATCACAGACAGCAGTGACAGCAGACTATCCTGAGGCTGCAGAGAGGAGGGAGATCAATGATGAGACTAATGATGCCGTACATCAACTCACTCCTAAAATAGAAAGAAGGGGTGAGGCAGTTATGGTGATAATAAAAGTATCACAGAACATCTGCTGCCAGAGAGTCAATTATTAAAATAAAGTGATGCACCATAATTAAATGGAACAGCAATGTGTTCAACAATCAAGAATACATATACATGGACATCATAAACGCTGTCTGTCATAGCTCATATGCCTAACAGGTTTTCAAACAGTTGCTTTTTCTTTTTTTTTTATCTAGCAGAGCAACTAGCATATGTTTGGAAGATTGCATCCATTCTTCATTTAGCCCTGTGTTGCTCTCCAGAAACTCCTGTGGGAATCATGGAGCTCTTTAGCTGCTCCCGTGTGTAGGTTGGGAAAAAATTATTAGGCAGGCTTGTGAATAAATTTAATATGTCTGAGAATTAAGTCGACATTTCTTTGAAAGTCCTTTAATTCCAAATCTACAAAGGTAAATAACAACAAGACGTGAGAAATGAACCTCTTTAAAAAAGCACTCTCAGTCTAGTCATATTAAGCGCTACAAGCTTCTTACGCTTCAAGCTGAACTTTCCAGATTTCAAATAATAAAGCTAAAAACACACAAAACCATTAGGCAGCTTATACGCTCACGTGTCCTTTTAAAGTAAAAACCTGACTAACTTCACCAATCTTAACCATTCTTGATGTCCAACACATAGAGACAAACCATACAATAATCCCAACAGTGCACCTTCACTGTTTGGCCAGCTAACATAAAAGGAGCAATACATCACAATATGCACGGGAAATGAACTGTATTGCCATCCAATGACTCTTCCGTTTATGTTCCGGTAAGTAACAACACAATTTAAATGTTTTTGCAGGGAACTGTTTTTCCACAGAAAGTGTTCGGGATTTAACCTTTAGATGGGATTTTTATTCTGGCAAATATCTCTATGCCAACTTTTAAGACATTTAATAAACAACAACCATTATTTCATTAGGTCTGCATGTTACCAATAAGGCATGTGTTGGTTTTGCGCTATTAGTAACACCTCTTACATTACACATGTTTCATTTGAATCAGGCATTTTATCACATACTGTCTCCAGCAGCTAATAGAAAAATAATACAATTCCATGAAAAATTAATACAAATTTAAATAGGCTGTCACTAAGTTTTATTAGCTCAGCTCTGTCACAAACATGAGTCCTATAAGCTGAACAACTGATGATATATTTTCATACAAGGAACTCTGATGGGACAACAAGATGAATGGCATGGTTCTGAACCAAAATGCAGACATGCTGAAATTCTCCACACTCTCACACCTACACACAGACACACACATATTCATAGACAGACAGACAGACAGACAAGTGAGTTCAAAGCCTGAGCAGCTGGTGGTCTCCCTCCTCTAGAGACAGACAGATGGCACACCATTAATTAAGTAGAAACCACAGTGGACTCTGCCCACCTGAGATTTCTGTGAGAAAACTCTCAGGATGTCTCTCTCTCACACACACACACACACACACACACACACACACACACACACACACACACACACGAAAATATAGAACCCAGGGCATAACAGTAAAGAGACCCAAAAGACACTTGTGTTTTATCCAGTTGTAAAGCAATAGCAACTCGCAGTTCAGACGACATAACTGGAACTAATGCTATATATTCTACCAGCTTGGCCAAGTACAAATGAAGTGATAAAACCAAGAAATGAAATGATTTTTTTAATGTCCTGTCTCAGTGAAAAGCGTAAAATATTAAATAGGCTTGAATGCAATCCAAGCCCCAAAGTAATGATCATTTAGTATTCCAAAGAAACGTTTTAATATCCATCTTTTAAATTAAATGCACTTTACATTTTATAGGTAACTCCCCACACTTGGATTGTGTGTTTCAGCCAATGAGGGCTGAGTGATAGTTTGGTTTGGTAATGCAAGTTTTGGGAGTATTATATAATATATAATGGTACAATTACCAGCATGCAGAAAATGTTACCTTTGAGTTGAATAATGCATGAAGGCTGTTTTTATTTTCTTCATGCTTTGATAACATGAATTGATAGTGGCTCATGGGTCAGCAGTTAATGGCTCCATCCTCAATGTGTAGTTTTCGTTCTGTATTCACTTCTAAATTTTTGCTTTCAACAGACATAAAGGTGCAATTTGACCAATAACAGGGGAAATTACTGGCAATTAAATAAGCATAACAAATGTTTTTTACTGTTGCTGCAACAGGAATTGGATTTGGGTTGATGAAGTTTGTAACAATTTTATGGTAATTAGGTTATAATGAGCAGAGCCTGCCAGCTATTTCAAGAAAACTCAAGTTTTACTTCTGCACTTACAGTACAAATAACCAACAGTAACAAATGATATCCATTAAACACTTATCTATTAATCACGCTTAACAAATTTCCATGCCCGCATCAGACCCATGATGGGAAACCAAATGATAACGGCAAACATTAAGGCTGTGAAACTGAAACGTGTGCTGGGCCTACAATTCCTCTTGAACCGTGATGTCCGTTGCGCTGCCCAACGTATTGATCTCTGGTGATCTTGTCGAAAATGTTAATTTAACAAGAACTCATTATTTGATTCTTCCTTTTTTCTCTTAACTAAGTATCTTGCCAAGGTTACACTGATGTATCCACAGTACGATTGCATAATTTTTCTATCAAGGACTGTATGTCACTCACTTTGCCCCAGAAGTTTGGCATTGTGCTGATCAAGGCCGTTATATTGTTTCCAACAGACAAAAGTTGCTGCTTTGACAAAAGTTCACTTAAACTAAACTCTGACCTGAATGTATAGGAGCTATAGTGTTGTGTCCCATATGATTGAAGCCTTAATCTGAGGCAAATCTTTTGTCACTCCAGACAAGAACAAAAGTACAGGAAAAGTTCTGTCCAATACACTTCTCAATAGACCCCGTAGAAAGTTGGGTATCCACTTGAAGGGAACAGGTATTCTGCATTTTATCTGACTCCATGGAAAAGTCACGTCTTATTTTTTATAATTATATATATTATTATTGTTACCAAGTAATCATTTACTACTGTTTTTTTTATATAAATAAGTAGAAAATATTTGTGAAGGTCTTTACAGCCACAATCCTATCAACACTATAGCCTACGCAATATCAACAATCTCGCTGCAAAATTGCACCCAATTCTTTAAGTCTAACATATAAATGATCAGAGGAGTTCGGAAAACAGACAACAGAATAATATTATGCTGGTTAACATCCAGATGATGCCATTACCATCCTTGCTAGCTGTTTTTTTTTTGCTGCTCTTTGCACACCATTTTGCTAAAAATAGTCACACATCTTATGTGGTATATGACTATTATCAGACACTCATTTTCCAAAAAGGCTCATAGTCTTTTGTAACAACCTCCATTGTTAACTGTGCTATATTCTATGTGCTGTTAAAACCTGAGATAACTCTGATCATCATGAATTGAATTGGCTGACTATCATAACAAAGTGTTCTTTAAAGGATATACTAAACGTACTCAACAAACTTCTGAGGTTATGTAACAGTACTTTGAAAAGGACATTTTTCTGGTAACTCCTCTTAGAGCTGGGTCATTTTAGTGGAGTTGCTGCTATATTTAGCATCCTGTGTCTACCACTTACTGCTGGCTCCTGTCTTGTCTGTGCTTTCTGCAATCTATCAGCCACTCTGCTGAAGGAGACAACTCAGTGAGCCCCCCTTCTGCTCCCAAGCTCCTGTCGAGGTTTCCCCACAGACAGAGCTGGTCGACTCTCTCAGTTACCTATACAAGCCTGTCTTCTTGCATCAGCCTCCAAGCTGTGCAGCCCAGCTTGAAGACTTCAACCCTGGATTGCCAATAAGAGGAAGGTGAGGGGTGTGTATGCGCACATCTATCAGGTTGTTGTGCAGGCTCCTGTCAGGCAGTAAACAACAAGTCAGGTGAGTCTGGACACTGTCAGTGTGGAGTTGATGTGAAAGTAAAGGCCATGACATGACTGCGCTGTTGTTGTGTTACCCCAGAAAAAAAGTTTATCAGCACATTTGTATGCTCTGGATCTGTGGCAGCAATCACTTGAGGATATGGGATCAGAATACTATTTTGGTTGCTCAGATGTGAGTGTGGAATAAAAAGGTGCAGAGTCAAGGGCAGAGGTGTGAACTGTTTATCTTAAATATCAGGGCAAGCTCATGAAACAACCAAGCACATACAGCAAATGCAAAGCTAAATAGTATCTCCTCAGGTTAGATAGCTAGTGAAGGCTCTGTAAAAGGTTAGCATGTAGTTATTACCAGCACCAATTAGGCATGTAAAAAAAAAAACATGCAACACAGATAAAAATTGAGTCACAGATATATATTTTTTTTAATTCTGAAATGAGAGTTTTATGCTCTGTTGTAACACACATTCTGTCTTTGGCTCGTATTTAACGTCACCGTTCAGCTGCACTTCATGTTTGAGCCACTGGAACCAAATGCCAGGTCCATCATGCTATGAAGTAGGCCTTTGTAAAAGGACAGTGGGTTTGGCCTTCTCCTCCAGTAGGCTCATGTCCTCCTGGCATCTTCACTGTACTGAAGATCTCTGCAAACCTTGAACTCTAGGAGCTAAGCGACAGTAACAGTTTTTGCCCCCTGAGTTCGATTGGTTGCCTCTAAAAATGGAACTTTGTTGCGTTCTTTGAGCTGAGCATACTCGTGCAGTGATAGGACAAGGCTTTTATAACACCTTAATTCCTTCACAGTGGATAGCTTTTGCATTTCTACAAGAAGATAAGCCTTCACCTGCTTCTGAGTGGAATTCCATGATACTGTGTGACATTCTCTGTTGGTATTGCGACATCACCAAACCAAGCTTCAAAGCGGTCTTTAAATGAGGTGCCACTGTGGAGGAGATTGGCTGTGTTTGTCAGCCTACTGGTGTCTTTCAGACCATCCTGCTGCAGTAATTGGATGAAGCATGACAGACTCTGAATCTTAAAGTAAACATCCAAGCTGGCATTGACTACCTGCTCATTTTCTGGAATCAGGTCTAGCCATATTTGATGCTCCTCAAAGCTTCATCATCACGAGGACCCAGATTTTTGTGAGCAGTCACTGCAAGGAATGGCCACATCTTTGGATCAGTCCTGTCTGAGGTAACAACGACACTCTGACCTTTAGCCAACTAGCTCTTTATGTATCCTTTCCTGACTTCCACCAATCCTTCCTCACAGAGGAAATTGTGGATCTATGGACCTATACTGAGGGTCCAGGACATAAAGAAAGTGCCTCAAGTCCTCCTTGTCAAGGATGGAAAGAGGCAAACAGCACTTGATGATAAGATCTTGTAAAAGGGCATCACGTATAGCTTTCTGTTGTAGATGTTTGAGGTTGTACATCCTTTGCCGTCCCTCATTGAAAGATAATGTGATGGTGCAGCTGCTCTCTCATCTCAGGCAGTGGAGGTAAAATAACATTGAAGAGGATAGCTCTGAAGGAGAGGACCACTGTTTCACCCCAAACTATTTCACTGTATGAACCTGGACTTAATGTGTGAGACCTTTTTGGATGTGAAAAAAAGACATTTCATTTATTAACATTTGGTTCTGACTGATCCTGTCTGCATTTAAATCTTTAAATTATTAATAAAGTTACAACGCTGTGCGTCTTGCATAAACGTACACCTCGCTCTCTTAATGAGGAGATGCACTGATTGTTTTTGCTGCAGTGGGATCACTTCAAGTTTTTTAATGAGCCAAATAATACCTGCAACCTACCTGTTATTAACCAGAATTTAGATTTTTATGTCCAGAGTGATATGACTGCAACCTACTGCATGCATCATCATGACACGTATCCACAGGTTTACACTGTAACAGCAGAGTAGCTGTGCATCAAACTTTGTTTTATATCACACATCATCAGAGCAAGCTGATATTCTTTTTGTGCACTTAAACTCAAAAGTATCCATGTAGCTTTCTAACAGTAATGTTACTTACTTTATCTAAAAAAGCACTTGGGTTAAGTTATAAGTAACACCCTATGACAGGAACGAATATCATGGACACTTTGGAAGTTAATGTTTCCTACAAACCCTGTGACATGTACACTCGTGCACCAACAAACCTTTAAGGATGCAACCCACTCAACATTTTGCAAAAAAAAACACCTCTAACACAAGATTATATGTAGGGAAACAACGTAACTTCTTTAAAAAATAACCTTTAAGCTGATTGGACATTTCTCAAACAGACAGACAGACAGATAGATTAACGGATAAAAAGATACCCCTCATCCTCCACCACTTATCTTTATTCCTCAATTATCTATTCTAACATCCCTGTTGACATTTCACTAATAGAACATTTTCCTAACCATCAAAACATCTTGCACATTCCGACTTGTTGAAAAGCAGATTCAGATGTCAGAAAACACAAGTCCAACTCTTACCATAATCCCTTCATCCCTCTTTTCCTCTGGCCCTTGACTCTTTCACCACATCACTCCAAAAAATGTGATGTCTCTGCTATGACACAGGAAATATCTGCAACTCAAACCCAAACATTCAAACCGTTTCAAACTGTACATGTTTGCTTAAAGTCCCCCTCTGAATATATTCACATGTCAATATTGAAATTTTGTGATCGCAGTCTAAGTTACAGTATAAGATACAGAAAGTCATGTGTGACATTCTCCAGTCCATGAACAATGAATTAACAGTGTGCTTGACCTTCATGTTGTCTCCAAAACATGACAATTCAGAGATGTGTTTAACTTTTCTTTTACTGATAAAGATAGTTCAGTGGCAGCACTCTCCACGGTTGTGCCACACCCAGAGGTGCCCGTTCAGTGCTGCTTGTAGCCTGAGTTTCATATCCTGAAATGTTTTTTTTTTTTAAATCAAGCAACCATATAACTACTAAATGTTATCTGTCTATTGCCCTGAAATAACTCTTATCATATCAAGTCAGTGATTTGAGTTTTCTGAAGCTCTCTGTTTGCCAACACTTAATGAAACACTTAAAAATAATAGAAAGTCCTTCAATGGAGCGATGCAGTGAAGAAGAACGGACAGAAAAAAAAAAAAACATAGGAATGAACCAACAGCAAATGAACTTTTTAAACTAACAGTAATTAGTTCTGCTCAACTTGGCTCCCTGTGGCCTTGACGGGGTGAGCAGCAGACACCGATTCTGTCAGAAGATGTGGTACTAGCTCCCACAGGCTGCACGCTTCTGAACGCTGCTCTTCTTGTCATTTGCCATCACATCACAAGTGTCCCCTCAGTCCCTGTCCAATTAGAAGACACTGTGGTGTCCAAACCTCAAACAGTGATGCTGCCGAACCTGCAGATATGGAGTAGGTGGAGGAGAAACTATTGTAGAATATGCCGTTTAGATTTCAGAACAGTCAAAGACACTTAAATTGAGGAATTGAGCATAGAGTAAAAAATTGCAAAGTTGTATGGCGTCTTGGTTAGCAGCTGAACAAGTTAAAATATGACATTGTGCCACTCTATCACAAGCTTATTGTTTTCATCAGGCATTGATGTCAGGTGAGGTAGTATGAAAAGCTCCATACAGAGGTTACGGGTAAGAATCACTTAAAAAAAAAAACATAGGACTTTGACCCATTTATTGCCATTAAAACAATAAGCCAAGGTTAGGTTAATTAAAGAATTAAACTGATTTACGCTACACAGCACAAGGTATGTTATGCACTTTTGTTTGTCGCCTTAGCTAGCAACTAAATGCTTGTTATAATCATCAGATGGATTGTTTTTGAGCACTTAAACACTTACATAGCCCAACTGGAAACATTTTTCAACCTCAATCACATGCTCAGCAAACTTACTTTTGAGAAATCTAACTGGATGGGACTTGTTTATTTTTCCCTTTCCTGTCACTTAAAATGGCTCTTTCTTGACCATGGGGTTTTGCTGTAGCAAGAGTGATGCAAGAATTGTGCCCACATGTTTAATTTTAAAGTTTAGGGGCACCGACCAAGCTGTTATATTTGCCAAATTGGGAATGAGAACATGTTGGAAATGGTTATAGGCTACTGCTAGATATGATGGGAAACTGTCCGCTCTTTGATTGAGGCCTTAGGAGTCAAAACAGCTTGGAGGATTTTGCTGGAAGAACTAATCCAAAACTTTTACTTGATATTGATTATAATAGTTGACTGGCTATTTTTGTTCATTAAAGGAAATGTATTTTGTATTACCTAAAATCATAAAATTACTGACAGTAAAATGACAATACATTGAATGTAAGTGATTATTAACTTATCCTATAAAAATGTGGTCCTTGATATTTGTTGAATTTTATTTAAGTGATGTCATGCTACAAATAAACCAATGTTTATCTAGTTGAAATTGTGGTCTGTCATTTGCACCAGATTAAAACATCCTTTCCAAGAGCCTTCCTCATAGATAACTGTTGTTAATCAATTTCTTTCTGGGGAAATTATGTAATTATGTAATTATGTAAATCTGTGTCAGCTTTAAAAAAACAACCCGACTACAAGTTGTCTCAAAGAGTAAAAGTAAATCACACATATCAGCAGGGATCCGAATGTGTTTGTACATTCTGTGCAAAGAAACAAATGTAGATAAAGTCAGATCTAGTGGGGACACTCTCAAAAGGCATGACCTTTCTGGTTAAGACTCTGTCATTCACATTCAAGTGTTAAATGTCACCAAATGTCAAATCAAGGCCTCTGTATTTCCTCTGGTCTAGTCACAAAATGTGAGAAAACATTAAATACTAATCGGGTTTGATACTGTGTCATTGCATTGTTTTTCTGCAGTCTGCGCCTCTGCTTTAAAACGTTTAGGAGTGAAACTGTCAAGATGTTTGACACTAAATCTGTGCTTTTGCCAATTAGGGCCCTGCAATTCTGGGAACTGTGAGGAGATGCTTAAGAAATCAATAGAAAGCTGATTTTAATGCAGGACACAGAGCATGGAGCCTTGCCTGGTGATTATGTTTGAGAACGCTGAGGTAAATAAGAGTGTTTAACCGTGTATTTATACTTCTCAAAAAAACAAATTCCTGCCTAGGAACACAGTGGCGTTATACACTCTGATTGAAAGACTTGACAAATAGGCTGTCGGCATTCACAAGCTCAGCCTTGATTCACATGGAACAGGAATGGGAGTGAAGCTTTAATTCAAAACAGCGTTTTATAGAGCCCGCTCTTGAGAAAGAAGTCTGAAGTTCAGAATAAGAATCTCGCCTCCCATTCACAGTCAGGTCAGGTTTTGCCGTTCAGACCTCGACTTCAGAGCCTTGAATGTTTTCACACTCCGAGACCAGCCAAGAATCTCAAGTGGTCATGAAACACATTTTGATTGACAGTGTTTTGTCACTCCATCACTTTGCATTTAAGCCTCAAAACAAGAAGGAGAAACCTGTCAGGGCGGCTGAAAAGAACCTGGGTGCTGAAATGTAGGACATGAGCATTTAGAGACTACAAATGGTAACGAGGGCTGACGGCAGGGAAAAAAGATAGAAGGCTTTTCCTTCTTTGGCCACACATATTTTCCCGAGCTTTTCAATGTCACAGGAGATCCCGAAGAAACCCTGAATATTAATACCTATATTCAAATTATAAGATGTTCTTCTATTGGATCAATGAAAAGTAACAGCCTCTTTTCATGTCAAAGGAGTGAAAAAAATGTGGGCCAAAATAACTGAAACAATAGGATAACTTAATCCTTACTCTAAATCCAACTACCCAAGGAAATGATCGTTCCTTAAAGCACTAAAAGAGGTTTGAAGTTCAACTTTAATGTAAGAGTTTTTAAAGAAAAACTAACACAGCTCCACGGAGACTGACTATGTGGGATCTGAAATGCAGAAACATAGATTCTCACATCCTTCATCCTCCAAGGGAAAAAAAAATAATTCTAGAGAAATGTCTCACAGCTCAAAATCTGCTCTGCAGATTCACAATGAGAAGTTTATTGCCCCAGTTTTATTCTATAAGATTAGATGTTGTCTAATTTTGCAAGAGTGTTGGCTATTTGGTCCTTCCTGTTCACACACAACTGTTGTCAGCTATTGCTAAACTAGTCAGTATGTCTTAGAGGTCGCTCTGCAGAGTTGTACACAATTCTGCATGACAATCAGATGTAAAAATGCAACAACAGGGATGATACAAATGAAGTTTATTTATTCTCAAGAAAGCTTAAAGAAGATATGACCTTTGGTTGACTTGACTTTGTTAGCCTTGCAGAGTTTAATTGAAAAGTCCAATTGAGCAATTGTCAACTTTTTGGGCTTTTTGTGCCTTTATTGAAGAGATAGGACAGTGGATAGAGTTGGAAATCAGCGAGAGAGAGAGAGAGAGAGAGAGAGAGAGAGAGAGTGGGGAATGAGCCATTTTTGAACCTGGGCTGCCCACTTGGAGGACTATAGCCTACATACATGGGACGCGCGCACCCACTGAGCACCAGCACCCCAATTGTCAACTTTCAAATACATTATAAAAGTGGATTAATCCATTTGAGAAATGTTTAAATAAAACATTTTTTACATAGCATGCATTTTTTTATTAAGAAAATATGTTGTATACTTTACTTTGCTTCTAATGAAGCTTGTAGGAAAGTGTAGGAAAAACCAGGAACTGACATTGGAGGATGATTTTTTTCTTGTTCAACAAACAGGAAATGCCCTTTTCCAAACTCTTGCAACACATTTAGAAGAACACTGTTGATCAATCCATCCATCCTTTAATTTTCTTATCCTCGCTCCCCAAACGATTTCAAGCTCCTGCGTGTGTGTGTTTTCGGAAATGTCAACCGGGAGGCTGTATGAAAATCACATCCAGATGTAATTATGAAAAATGGCAGCGTGTTCATCCAGGTGTCATTACAGGCTTGAATCTGTGAGATGGAGGGCAGAGATGGGAGAGAGAGGGAGGGGAGAGAGAGAGAGAGATGGAGCTAAATGTGCATCATTATATGAAGAGTGCGATGTTATTACCTGCTGAGGCTTAGGTGCAGACCATTATGTCTCCATCCACTTGGAAAACATTCAACTAAATACTGGACCCCTTAAGTGAAACTGCATTAGATGCTGCTGTGCCCAACTGCAGAGAGCTGAGGCAGAAAACAAACAAAGGGACAGAGAGAAGATGTTATATTCCCTTATCGGGCGGTGTCAGGTCACCTCAAAGTGATGAGAGACTTGTAGGTTAGGTGATGAAAAGAGAAGTTTCTGTTTCAACACTGTCGCCTGTCCTGTTGAGCAAAGTCAGACTGCAGCTCCCTGAATTCAGAGAAAAAGCCTCTGGATTATTTATATTTGATGTTTTTCTTTGATCTTGTTTCTTAAGTCAGTATGGCCCAGTAGCAAGACGCATGAATTCTCGGCATGATTGGCCATTCACAGGCTCATGCCCACAGTTGCTACCAGTGCTCGTCAAGCGTTAGGTTATAGATTTATAGTAACTTATAAATAGAAAGAGTTTAATGTCCGACAGAAATAGGTTGTATTTGTGAACTCAATCTGATGTTCTGAGTGTTTGGCTGTGGAGAGGAGTAGATAGTCTTTATTTATAAACATAACAGTGAGTTGCTTGGTCATCTTTCAAAGGTTAGCATGACACACATTAGCTAGAAACCGTATTAAGCAAGAAGGTTGAATATTTATCATTTATAAAGTAGGCTGTTAACCTAATACTTAGCTAAAACAGCTACTGTAAGTATTAGCTAAATATGTGTGGCTGACTGATGTTACTTTTTCTAATCAACATTGACAAATACCCTTAAGCTAACTTGAGAAATGCTGAATTACCTATCTCAATCTTTTCAGGCATGTATTGCTGATTCTTTCTGTTTGCTCACACACGAGTAGTCTTTTCTACATTTAAGTCACATCTGAAGGTAAAAAGCTTGGTGAGCTGCTAACACTGGATATGCTAATGTCCACAGCTTATGTAAGAGCAGAAAACCATGCTCTTTAATTCATTGCTTACACTTTTGCTCTGGTATATTTTGGTTTAGAAGGACTTAAAAAGGCCCTACTCTGAAGATCTCCGGTATATGTGGCATTAATACTGGTGGTCAGATAGACAGATGGATGAAAAGACAGATAGCTCAAAGCAGCAATACATCTCTACCCATCTGAGATATCATTACCTCAAGGTCATTTGCCACCTGTCAAACGAAATTGCTTTCATATTATTAGAACACCATCACTTTCTCTATTTGGAAAAATCTTCATAACATATTAATGCTCATTTTTCAAAAAATTCATTATTTTCTTAATACCAAATTAGATTTGATAACTTGCCATTAACTGAAGTGAATGAATAATACTTTGGAGAGCTGATGCTTCCGAGAAATTTGTCAGGTAAGGAAAACTGCCGGGAGAGAAAGAGATTCCTCCCAATGTTGAAATCAAATATGTACAAAAAGCTTATGATTGCCTCAGAGGAACTATTTGAATCACAAATAACATCATAAATTTGCAGAGCACCAGGAAGTCAGGGATACACAATGAACCATTGCCTGTGAGCTAAAATCCCTGAGACAAGTTTTGCATTTCAATAAAAGCTCTTACACAGCAGGTTAGGGCCTCTGTCTATCTGAGCATGCAAAACATCTAATGGCTACAAACTGTAGACAAATGGATGCATGCTCATGAATAATTATAAGAATCCTGTAAAAGTAGCTTACGTCATTATAGTTTGTAATTCTTTCCTACTGAGTTTTCTGAAGCCTCAATTTGGACGGACAAGATCCACTTGCCTTTTTACGTTTGGATAAATAAGAAACGAGAAAAAGGATTAAAGGTAACATATTATGTAAAATGCACTTTACTATTGTTTCCTAACATTAATATGTGTCCCTAGCTTGTCTACAACCCCCCCTAATTATGAGAAAAGTCCAGCCTCTGATGTAAGAGAAAAGATCATTTCAAAACATATATTGATATTTGTTTTGGGAAACATTTACTCTTAAGTGTTCTTAGTAACATTGTGATTAACTTTTTAGGCCATCTGTCAATCTGGAGATAAAATGTAGTCTTTTTACAAATGTTTTCCTAAACTGCCATGATAAATATTTCACATCTTATCTTATTCCTTTTTTCACTTTAAATGTCTATATCTAATTGTTTTTCCCATGTGAAGACTTTTCAACAGATTTTCAGAAGCTGTTTCGGATCAAGAACAGATGAAATTGCTATTTTTAAGCCATCAAACATAATAATAAGTTTGCATTTAATCCAATCAACAAAAAAGTAATTCACAGCCTCTCAAACCAGGTGCAGGAGATCAGTCAAACAGAACTGATCATGAGGAACCTGTGCTGGACTTGATCACAGTTTAGCCCTTAGCCTCAATATTTTCTCACAAGAACGAGAGAATGAATGCCTAAATAAAATATTAATATATGTGGAGAGGTGCAGTGTCCAACCCTCTCACAGGAAACTCTGAGCACATGCTGCAGGGGCTTCATTTCAACACCTGCCTCCGCCATTGATTTAAGGCCCAGCATCAGCAGAAGCTTCATTTAGGAAAGTCATCTGTCTCGCCTGCCTGGGCCTGCTAAAAGGTTATTTAGCTGCCCGGTGCTTAGTAGAAACAGATAGAGGCTACAAATGAACACAGTCAGTATATGTTTGTGTTGCCTATTGATTGTTGTGACTTGTTTGTGCAGGACTGTTTTTCTGGCACATCCACCTCTGGAGTCAGGAAGAGGGGGACGGCGACAAGAGCCGCAGCGGTGATTGGATGATCATCATTAATCGGTAAACACCGAGGTGATGGCGAACATTTGCAGGGGTCGACTCCTGATGAGGAGGGAAGTGAAAACAACCCAGCGTTGTCGTACAAGCTCATTACCGCAGTAATCTACAGCCGAGCTTCACGGTTATTTAAAATGCAAGAGAGACCTGGTTGGCTACTGTGAGGATCGTGTTACATTATGCACAAAGTAATACAGAAAATCCAGAGTCAGGGCAGGAAGGCATTAGTGTCATACAGCATGAGGAAGAAATCTATCCCCCTCTTCATTAGTAAAAGAAGGTTGGCTGTCATAAAACATTGACTGCAAATATATTTAAGTTTTAAAGTCTGTAGAAAGTATCTCCAACAGCAGAGAAGGATCACAAAGTACAATTCAGAACTCATAGTGTGGTAATGTGTCTATTTGCAGTTTAAAAGGAATACTGACAAACTGTCTGTCAAACATTCAGCAGGGAAGAAAAACATATGTTTATGAAAGTATCTGCACAAATAAACCTGTGCTACTGTTTTTTATTCTACCCTTTGAGATATTGACTGACTTTGTCAAACTTTGCATAAAAACAAGGGTTACAACATGTAGCTTTAATGAGAGTTACTTGCTGTGTGTTGCTGTGTATAGTTTGTGAGCACAGGTTTTGGTTAAGGATTCGGTGTTAGCAAATTGCAGCCAAACCTGGCAACCACACTGTCATGGGAAGGCTTTGTTGATCTTTTGAGCTGTTGATCACTGTGCAAATCCCCATGAAAACAAAAAGGGGTTGTTTTAACATTTCTGTTTGTGCAGGGATTAAACAGTAATGTGTCATGTTAAGTAGTGAGGTTTTTAGGTGTCGGGAGGTGTATTTGTTCTCCTAAATCCAGATTTTAAGCAGAGATAAGCTCAACAAATTCTGAGTACACAAATATGAGGATGCAATGAACCTTTTCATCTAACTCCAGGACCCAAAACAAATAAGCCAATCTTTAACAGAACTCTGCTTTTAATTTAAGGTTGTTGTTTTTTGGCAGGTACGACAAACATGACTCCAAATTCAAACAGATTCTGCTGTTAGTGAAACCTGAAATGATTGTGGTTTGTGTCACAAAAAAGAAAGTGGTTATTCATTTCCACAGACATCTGACAGCCAAAAGGTTGAAACCATTCATTTCTGAAAGAATCACTTTGCTAAATATCCAGACACTTTGACAAAAGGACCTGTAATAGCTTTTTGTAGAAGTGGATAGATTGGCACTTTAGAAGTCTTATGATTTAGAAAAATGTAAACAGTGCACTGTCTAAAAACTAACTTATATAAACAATCTTCACAACTACAGACATATACAACTAAGTACTTCATAAATATGTTTTTCCTGTTGTGTGTTGCATTGTAGGGCTGAAATATCAAGTGACACTACACTTTAGTGATTCAACTTAATGATTACATTATTAATGTTAAATGAGCTGTTTTCATGATATCAGATTAACATATTGTCAAGAAAAATAAAATAGTGGTAAAAGATCATCACAAGATAAAGCCTTCAGCCTTCTAGTTATGGCTCACCAATGATTAAAAACTCCCAAAATAAAAAAATAGAATAAACAACAGAAGCACAGGCTTCACCTCAATCATTACAACAGTTAAAGTTTTGACTTTTAATTTGAAAAATCTGATTAACTATAGTACAACAAAATTCTAATAATAATAAAAAAAATGTTCTTTTTAATAATGTCTTCACTAGTTTTGTTGAAACTTTTTGAATAAGATGAATTCAAACAAGCATCTGCCTCCGTTTCTCATGTGAATATATGGGACTCATGCCTTCATAAGACAACGGACCCAGAAAATAAAGTTACACTCCCAAGTTTTATAGATCCATCTCTCATCCCTTCAGTGAGAGGAACAAGTGAAAGCTGTTTCAACAGAGAATGACTTCTGTTCCAACAACACAAGACGCATGGCGAGTGCAGCTGTCTTATATTTCTTTAATACCCCAGAGAAAGAGATTTTATATAACGCATCTGTGTGAGGAGGAAAATGATAGAAGCTTCTCACTGTGAGACAAAAAAAGGATGTTTCTTCAATTGTTTGGTACCACTTGGGTCAAACTGACCTGCATATGGAGAAGAATCAATCAAACAACTTGTTTTTAAATCCTTCTAGGGGCATTTGGTTTGGAGCAGGTTGCAAGTCAAAAAGTTTTAATCACAGTGACATAGAGAAGACAAATATATGTCTATGATGAGCCAATGGATGAAACAAGATCTAAAATTGATACTGATAAACAAGTAGACTGATAGATAAACTAGCAAACAAAATAAAGGAACCAGTCTTGATAAAAGGATTATTAACTGAAGATAAAAAAAAAAACATACAAACAAAACTAAAGAATCTGATCTTACAGGCTCATGGTTATGATGAAAACTGCTTTGGTTACCATAAAAACTATCATTATGGTAATACAACTGATAGCTGATAATAACCTGAAATATAAACTCGCATGATAACAAGCCCTTCAACTAACCAAAACAGACTGAATTTCCAACACTTGTTGAACAGAATGAGCTGCTCTGCAATTGCTTATCAAAGCTGCAACGGTTATTTTAACAACCACAGATTATTATTATTTAAGACGTACAATGTGAAGCCCCTGTGGAGATGATGGGGTTTGTAGTTCAAGCAGCTTGTTGTAATGACCCTCTTCTTTTTGCCCGACCAGCTATATAATCTAATCAAGGGCTAATCCCTCCATCCTCAAACATCCTCAAGGAGCAGGTGTGCATTCATCTGTTAGTGAAATGAAGCCTCTTTTTAAACTCCTGCTGCATTTATCTTTTAATTCAATCCTGATAGATATTCTTTCCATTAATATAATACACATACAGAACATGTGTGTTTTAATTACCAAACCTGCGTGTCCTTGTTTAGCAGGAATAAGAGGTGTCTTATTATGCTACAATAGCTGCAAAGCTTGGATTTAACAGGCTTTCTGATTTGACAGGCTCTGAGGCTGCATGGACGCTGAATGTGTCTGCACATGCTCACTGTTCAGACAAAGACCATGTCTTTCTCTCGTTTTGGCAAACAAGTCCATCAGTGTTGCACATACAATGATGCCAATACTGTATTTCTCTGCAGATGGGAAACATGGCTGCATCCTTTGATTAGCTAATCACATACTCTGCTAAATATAAAAGGCTTATATGATACAATACCAGATTGCATAACATTGTGATAAAGCTAGTCAATTTTAAGAGAAAAATGAGGATAAAGGGACATGCAGACCAAATCATCAAGTGGTATAAAAGTGTATGCAGCTTCAATTTGATTCCCAAAGAAAACATTGAGCTTTGATCCATGATGGATGCTGTAAATGATTCATCCGCATACAGTTGTTTAGTAATGAATCCCTCAGAATACCTGATTAATTTTTCACAAAGATTCCAGATCTGGTATCACTGGATATTCAGTCAACAGCATAGAGATGCAAAGAAATGTGATTATAGTGTTTTCATTTATCTGCGATATTGCCTCAGCAGGCTTCTCTTTGAAAAGGTCTGCGAAATGAAACAGATGCAAAAAGAAAGCATGTTTACTGATTAGTCATGTAATGCTAACATAACGTGTCTTGTTTGTCACATGTTGTTCACCATTCCCTCTTTCCAGTGTCCTGCTTTGTCTACTACCCTATCCTCTACAAATAAAGGCAAACATAGCAATTAAAAATAACACCTACTCACTCTTTGTAGAAGAGTATAGAGTGAGCTCATCAGCACTAAAACAAAAACATTTTTGGACACTCCATGCTGTTTCACCAAATGCTAATTATGATGTCACAAACTGGTTGCACTCCTCTCGTCCACCAGCAGTTTTCCTTTGCATTGCAATGGATGATACATTACAGTTGTACATTACTTTTCATGATGCATTGTGGGATATAATGATTCTACTATTAAAGGGTATTTAAAAGTGAGTTGTGGGTGATTTTTGACACAGCCTTTGAGTTTAAGCAATCCTCTCTGTTCATTTGTTACATTGAGAGTATCTCCTGTCATACTATTGTGACAGCAAACACAACCCTGGGATTTTAACCTCGTCTAGGGCTTCCAGGCGTCTGCTGCCCGAGGCATAATTGTTTGCAGCTGCCAACTACGTTGGGGGGACAGCCCATACCTGTTGCAGTCTTCGGCACGGCGATGCATCATTCTCTAGACCAGCTCACTCTGCTCGGTCCCAACGCGGTCTTCTCTGTGTCGGATTAAAGTTCAATATTATAACTCGTCCAAAAACTCTCAAAGCATCTCACAGTCCCAAACATTTTGCCTTCCTTGCACACCTGCCCGCCTCAGCTAATCACGATGGTGGCTCACCAGTCATTGGGCGTACGACCAGGCAGGAAGGCCCGCCCCCTTACTAGCTTGACAGCCATGCAATACAACCTATCAGGGACAGTGTTGCCGTAACACTATAAATATTACAGGGAGAACTACCTCTGTGTGAATGGTCAACTTAAAACAATTACAAAACTCATCTATTTATATAGAGGGGGGCGTTATATCCTGTGCTGTATGAAATTAACCTCATTCCTTTCCTTCACGAACCAAATTATAGGCCAAACATGTTGTTTTATTCCATGCATGTCAGAGTGGCTTCTTTTGAATGTGACTATCTTTATGTGTCGTTCTGCCTTCTGTAGTTGGAGTTGGGTCTTCATAGGTTCATGTAAGGTGATGTTTAGGCATCACAAGTGTTTGGAGTTAAACCTTAAGTCGGGATGAAGTAAAGGATAGAGGGTTATGCCTGAACGGAACTATTTTGCATGACAAGTGAAATATGTACAATTTATAGTTCCAGACCACCACACTCGAAGACTGAGTGAAGAGCAAGCTGTCATAGAGCGGGAGATTCATGATATCGAGTAAATATGGGGATGACAGCACACATTTTCAGGAGACGGTTTCTGCTGGAAGACATTCCTGGTTTTACACTTGGTTGTTCACATGAAAAGTGACAGAAAGGTTGTCTAACAAATGCATAAAAGAAAGCCTAAGGGAAGTGTCAAAACCCTGACCTCATTCTCACCCTTGCACATCTGCCTTATTACTAAAGTAGTTGTGAATGCGGGGTAGTGGGTGTTAGTTACGGAATTTGTTAGCCCCCCTCTACTCTGACATTGGAAAGGTGTGGTGTGAGGGACTGTTCTTTAAGACATCCAACAATAAATCTGAAGAGTATACAAACAGTTTGAGCATCACAAAGTCAACATGTAGGGACATAAAACAAAGAAAGAGCTGCTCTGCCTCTGCAAGTATTTGTAATTTCTTAACCAAATTGAAGATGATGCTGCAGAAATGTGCAGTCATGCGTGGTTCTGTACTTGGCCAAGTACAGTTCAGGCTCCTTGCAACCCATAAATAGTCTGAGGATGACAGACGATGGCGGCTATAATTGTTTTACTGCAAGTTTTTTTTTTTTTTGTTAACAGAACTGTCTCTGTCTGTCTTTTTATTGGTCCAACACTTTGATCCAGACTGAAAATCTCAACTGTTAGATTGATAAAGATTGGAGGTTCACATCTGTTTCATGAGTGAATTGTCATCCCAAATATTGATAAATATTGGATGGGTTTCCATGAAATGACATATGCTCATAAATTTCCCGTCAGGATACGTCACACAGGCAATTATATCATACTCAACCTTCTCTTCAGAATCTTTAAGAACTGAGGACTTTTCCTCTTTATCAGCTCTGCATTTTAAAAAATGGCATGGTAGCTATATTTTAAGTGTAGCTTTGCTCATGAGTATATGGGGTACCAATGTTTTCCAAATCCATGAATCTTTTATATTTTTAGCACAGTAAGAAAAAGTGTAAGTTATTAAGACTGTGTTCTAAAGTATACAGAGCATAGTTTATCTAACTGCAAACGCTACACTTTGAAAAGAGTTGGAAGAACCACTCTAAAGATATTAGATGGAAATAGTTCACAATTAAAGTACCCAGGGAATAAATGAATTGGGCATGAAATTGTTCTGCAGTATATCAAAATAATCGCTTCCAGCTTGGACGGGTGCCTCAGGAGATTTTTTTTTTTTTCTTTTAAGATTTACTCCAAGATATGAAGTAGTGCTATTTTTTGTGAGGCTTCTACAGTCAGGAAGGGGGGGGGGACAAGTGAGGAGGCAAATAAGGGAATCAGGGACATTGAGGAATAAAGTCTATCTACTGTGTATGAGAAAAAGATATGGAGGAGATTCTTTGCTTATTAAAACTACTTAATTAAAATTACTTAAGAAATATTAGTCTGCATTAGACATTACAGTCCTCTAGGATTTGAGGGACAGATTTTTCTGTTGCTGTTACGCTCTCTTTCTCATTCTGATGATAAGCTCAAGTTTTTGGCTCCAATCTATTCCAATACAATTAAGTTGCAATTCGAAGTATCAAAAGATTGAATTTGAACGTGAATGTGATGGCAGGACATGAAAGGCCAAAACTAGGGCAAAACTTTGACCATCTGCAAACAAACAAATGTGCAGATGTGGAGTTTGTATGCAGACAGGCTCTTTACACACTTGATGAAATTAGCGATGCTGGACATGAGGGCCTCATATCTTTGCTGCAGCTGTCGCCGCTGCAGTGGTTGTGGACTCCTGTCAACAGATGGCTCCAGGAGCAGTTCAGACACATTCATTTGTCCTCCTAAACAAAAGTGTCGCCATTAATGCCAGACCGCTGACACTAGGAAGCCATTAGTGCAGTTTAGTGGTCTGGGCGGGAGACTGAACGTGAAGCGATGCAGCAAAACGAGCAAAAGGATCATCCATCTGTTCTTTCCCTTTTGCGCTACGGTGAACAGATCCATCCATCCTTTCATCCCTCTACCATGCTTTCCATTATTTATGAGACATTAGCTCTGCGTGTAATTAATTAGTGGTGTTAATAGCGAATGCATCAAGTTAATGATTTTTAATTAAGGAGATGTTTTGCTGTTGTTGATTATGCCTACAGGGCACATATCTGCTGTGGTTTATGTAAACTGTCAGGAACTCTTTTGTCTCTGTCTAACGAGCTAAGTCATGGCTCAGACTGCCTGTATACTGTCGGTAATGCAGCACGAGGGCTGGTTAAATCAGGCAGAAACTTTTTATGTTTGTGTAACCATAAAAACATTTGACAAGCCTTGTGAAGCCTACTCACTGGGGCATATGTCCTGATTTCTTTTGCCTTGCTCAGCAGAAAGGCACTGACCTTTAGCACAGGACAACAACATAAAACCCTTCACACAAACACAATGATGACTTTATTTTTCTGTTCCTTGCATTGCCAGGGATGAATTCTCAGCTTTATGCCTCAGATCAAAGACCCCTGTCAAATACAATCACACAAAGAGCCGACCCTTTTAACCTCTTTAATGTTTGCTCAAGGAGAAAAGACATTCACTCTGAGCTGCAGTGAAGTATCAATTAGTCTAGAAAAATTAATGACTTTTCCTCCACAGGTTTGTTTGACTTATAGTGCGGCACTGTCCTGTTTTTCTCAGGACTCAACAGAGCTGCTGGATCATAGAGTAAGCTGTGGGCTTTCCATCTGTAAAATCTCTGATCTTTTCCTAGCTGCCTTTTTTTCTCTTTCAGTGCACTAGCAGTACTATCAGGCTGCCTATACAAGAACAGTTGTTGCATATCAATCAGTACTCGGGGTGCACTCTGATGACGGCCACGTCCTTGCATCTCTCTGTCGCCTGTTGCACGCAGATGCAACAATGACAGAGACTTTGGAGGGCTGTGTTGCAAGTTGCTTTTACAAATCAAGTGTAAAATAAGCAGGGCAGCTGTAATTTTAAGGGAATAATAGTGCTGTCAGCATATGTGGAGGAGTAAGTATTAGGCTTAGTATGGTGCAGAAAGGCACCGTCTTGATGGTAAATGATGGTTGTGCATGGAGGCGTGGTTGCGGGTAGGAACAGTCAGTCAGCAGTTTCCAGGATGTTCTGTGGTGTTTGTCTGAGGAAGTGTATGCCTCGACTCCATCCACACCCTCATGTCTGATCTTTTTAGAATTTCACAATCATAAAAGTTTAACTAAAAACAGGGGGGGGGGTGTTTTTTCAACCAAGTGGAAGTGCATTTCCCCACACTTCCCTTGAATGCATCAATCACTGAGCCTTGAATTACACCAGATTATCTAAAAAAGACAGTTTACTTCCATGTGCTTGTGCTCGGGGAAGAGCCTCCGGCCACAGACCTCAAGTAGAGGTGCAGACGTCATACACGCTGTCCTGTCTGTGACTCAGCCTTGTTGCCAGTACGGCGGTGGTGACTGTATATGCCCAGAATGGTGGCTGCAGTGGGAAACCTCTCCGTCGCTTTTGTGTCTACATGCGTCATTGAGAGCCCTGCATCATTTATGCTGCACCTCAAATGAAAGCCCTCTCTGGCTAAATAAAGGCTACTGAGTCTTATGCAACCAAGGTCCATGTGTGCATTAACAGTATGCTGTGTAGAAAGAAGAAACACAACTTGTTCATAGTGTTCTGAATATATCACAGCAGCGCACACTCGGACAGGAGCGATGACTTCACTTAGACTGGATTTGATTTAAATGTATCTCTGCAACTTCATAGGAACAGAACAGTTAAGTCTTTTTTTCGGGAGATTATCTGCTTGTACATCCAAACCAAAAATAGAAATAGGGTTCAAAAGGTAACAAATACATGTATAGCTAACAACTGTTTCTGAAAGTTCCCATTGACTGGCTAACAGAGAGGGATTTGATTTCACAAATATACATTATTTTTCTTGTGCTGGTGTTTGTTACAGTGCCTCTCGCTCACTGTCTTTTTAGACAAGACTGTTGAAGGTTAAAACAATGCCTAAGGCAGATTGTAATCGTTGTCCATGTTGGGGTAAGATCTCCAGTAAAACAGCAATAGGACTGCCCAGAAAGTCAAATGGGTTAGCAAGTATTGGATGCTAACCTGCTAGCTAGCTTGTTAGTTCTTCACGGCCAAAGTTTTTGGTCAAAATGGATGAAATTAAAGGTCCTGTAGCATTTAACTGAACAAAAGCTCAAACAGAACTTGAGTCAATAAACATGTTCCCCATGCAAATGAAAAACTCAAATACTATTATGAATTATTTCAGAATTACTTATTTTGCTGAGTCAGATACAGGTTAATGCTAACAAAAAAACAACACAGAAGAAATAAACTATTTTGATTTCATGGCACAAATCCTGACCAACTTGACTCATCATTACCAACAGAGCACATCATGAGGCTAAATGCTACTTTACCTTGTTCTCTTTGTTATTTAGCATTTGTGTCACAGTGCTGAGAAGCTAATGCTACGTGATCACCTAATGGGTCATTAAACGACAAATTTAGCCGCAGGTTGCTATTTTAATGTGTTAATTGAGTGAATGAGGGATATCAGCAAGCAGAAACCTGACCACATCACAACAATTACACCACTTAGCAAGAGCAAGAGCAGAAGAGATGCAGGCGCCCTCTTATAGGATGTACATGACATTTTGGATGTGAGGGCACATGGAGGCATTAGGCCCCAGTACAGAAAAGTTATTAAAGATTTGTTTTGAAGGATGGTGTGAGACAAATGGCAGGTGTTACATAAAATGTGTCAGCTGGTTTGAAACATGTTTCCCATCAAATTTTGATGTAAAACTACCTTTTATTTTCATCTCTAGGCATATTTTTATTTGATTATTATTCACTTGTTCCTTTAATGTGTTACATCAAAAGTAGTATACACTATATCAAAGGACAGAATGTTATCATTCAACTTTACAGTTTCCTTCAGCTTTTCCAGGATGTTTTTGGGTCTTTACTATTTGGATTCAGTCTAATAACTCTCAATCTTGTTTCTTTAAGTAGCATTACACCGAAAAATCTAAAATTGCTTTTACATGTGTAGATGGCCGGACACAAGAAATCAAATGAATGCTATTTTTGTTTTTAATTTATTTTATATGTCATTGTTCAAATTTTAATAATATATGCTGAATTGTATTTGTTCGTCTGACTGCAAATAGGGAAACAGTTGATTAATGAAGCTTTAAAGGCTTGCATTGAAACTTCCAGACAAAATCACCAGTGGTCTCTTCAGATTTCCCTTAACCTGTTTTCTGCTTTGTATAAAACCTATTCATCCATTTAAAAGTGACATTTTCTGTATCATCTTCTCCAGTCAGAATTGCTGGAGGCAACAAAAGTCTACTAAAACAAAAAGAAAACTTACAGGCGCTTCTTTCAAAGTCTGCTTCTTTCTTCTTTCTTTGTCTTTTTAAAGTCATATTTTGGCCCTTTTTGCCTTTATTTGGTAGGGCAGCTAAAGAGAGACAGGAAATGCTGGGAGAAGAGTGGGGGGCGACATGCAGCAAAGTGCCGAGGACTTATTTTAACCCACATCTGCTAGGAGAAAGACCATAGCCTCTGTATATGGGGTGCGCGATATAACCGCTAGGCTATCCAGCGCTCCCTAACACGCTCATTTTAGAGCTGTCTCTCATTTTAATGGAAAGTTTTTGTACTTCATAACCCTAAACACGCTTAAATCTGCACATAACTTTCCTATTTTGCTGTATTAACAGCAGAATCTTTGACAGAGAATACACTTCTCGCCTTTCAGTCACAGGATCAAAGATGACTCGAGAGGATAGTGATGAGAACAGTGCTGATATTTAGACAGACGTACAGACTGAAGTTAAAGCTATCTTCTTTCAATGCATGTTGCTGTCTCACAAGGATAATTCAGACCTGAGAACTTCAGGAGTTCTTAGAAAAGTCTGTGGACCGAAAAGAAAGAAAAAAAAATCTCACCTTGATGACCTTTCAACTCTTGGAACAGGCTGCTGTCACCTGGCCGGTAATTACCTGCCAATCAGGACAAAAGATGGACCTGCGTAGAAGATGGGGGTGGCAGTCAAAGATCAGGCCCAGTCACACAGAAAGACATAGAGGAGAGGGAGAAGATGAAATATGAGGAAGAGATCGAGGTTGAGGTTCGGGAAAGAGCGGAGACAGGGAGGCTCATAATGAGGCCTGTGAAAGAGACACAGCTGTCAGAGCAGCAGAGGGAGACTGAGAAACGCACACACCCTCGTCCCTCTTATGTGGATGCCAATTTTGGGGCTTTCATCTGGGGACACCATTGTGCTCCATTTTAGGCTTCTGATACTGTACGTCTGCTATTGCACAAGACGAACGGATACAGCCGTACTTGCTACCGTCGATCATTTCATTAGAAAGGGTAAAGGGAATACGAAAACAAGGACTGAAATCTGGGCTGCATCTTCAGACAGTTTTGCCATCAGATAAAGATTATTTGGGGAATATGAGAGGGTTTAATGAACGGTTATTGATGGTTAATTGATTTCATTGTCTTTTTTAGAGACATTTCTGAATAGACAGTTTCTCTTCCTCGACAGCTTGCTGATGTGAAGCAGCAACACATTCTCTTCTTCTGTTGGATTCATTATTCATGCCAGATCATCTATATTGTGTCATGTGTAGTTCCCGGAGTGTTGAGCCCAAATGCACTTCAACTTTGACTTCCAGGCACCGTCGCAAAGTTTGCGTTGGCTTGTGTAGGAAATGCTCTCTCAAAGTTTTCCAAGGTGCCAAGGTTTTCCAACTGCATGTGATCACTGTCAATGTCAACGTTTTGTCTAATACACAAATATGTAAACTTTGGCAAAATGAGGAAACTCAAACAGAGCTTTCTTGCCTGAATATTGATTGTATGTTTGGGGATGCACTATTCGAAACGGGTGGAGCCACATGACTCATTCAACATAAAAGGGTTAGGGTTACAAGTGGTTTGCCTTTAGTTCACCAACTTTGCTGGACAATCCTCTGAGTCATGCACCACAGCAATGCCAAAGCAATGGTGTTCTAGAAATAATTGTGTAGGGTTGTTGTTTTTTTTCATGCAGTCCACGATGGCTGTGGGCTGTGTCATGATGAAATCAGAAGTGCTTGAGGGCTTTCTGGCCAAATTTTGAGCCCCAGCAGCACTTCCTGTTATTCAAAGCATTCAATTAATAGTCTTATAATGAAAAGAAAGGTGATGGCAATGGAGGTTCAGAGTATGAAAGCAAAGCCGAAAAGGATGGGAAAGTAAGAATGAACATGGTTGCATGAAGACGCCGTGTCTTCCCTTTTGTTATATAACAGCATGATTACATGGCAACAGGAATGCTTTGTTTGATTTAGCAGAGTATAGTGAGCCCCCATAAACATTCACTTAGTCTGATCCTGCATGTGACTTCAGTCTATAAGGGCTCAGTGTTTGCACGTCAGTGTGGTAACTGGAAGTGGGCCACAATCATTATTAGGAAAGTGAGCAGCTGTAGGCCCTCTCACTTCTTATTTTGGTGGAAAGAGCAGCTTCTTGTTTGCAGTTTTGCAGGCACACAGACAGGGAGCAGGTGGACCGACTGAGGATCAACGACCTGTGACGGACTGTGGATACACCTGCTTTAGCTTAAGGCAAAACAGTCTGAGAGGCTTAAGAGCTGCCCTGAAATGAGAGCAAAAGGAGCGAATGGAACAGGGATCTGCAAGAAGAATTTATGAATGTTATTTCAAAGCTGCAAAGGAGTAATTTCATAGCCGTGTTACAATAGCCAAAGGCAATAACACTCTTCAACAAATTATAAACAGTGAGGTTCATTTCACCCCACAGTTAATCACAAATCACTTCAAAAATCCAACATGCTTTCTGCTGCTATTTTAATAACACGTGAAAAACAAGTGTCAGTTGTGCTTTTGAGCTTCATCACATTTTACCACCAGTGTAGTAAGTGGCCATGTTTAATTCATGGTTTTCTCTACATGATGTAGAGGGCTGCATGTGCTTGATATTTCTCCAGCTACTGGAAATGATGAAAAACCTGTTAATTGTCATTTCCTTCGTTTAAAGTTCATCATTCCTCGGTGACGCCTGCAAGAAATGATGGTGCCTCTTTTTTTGGGCCATTCAGCCTGTTTAGATTGTAGCACCATCTCTGCTCTGTCACTGCCATCTCTCCATCCTCTGCTCTGTTATCGTCTCCCTCATTACGACCACTGTTCCTCCCTCCTTGTCCTGCTTGGCTTGCAGGCTGACAAGTTGAGCATAATAGAGATGGGTTGGAAAAGGCTATGAGCGTCGGCCCGGAAGCACAGAGATATGAAAAAAAAAAAAAAAAAAAAGAGAGAGAAGCTGTGAGAATTATGGTAATAGATTCATTTGGACTTATGATAGTTTGAATTTGCTGCTGCTGTGTGCTATTTTTCCATCCTCTTGGGCAGCGTGCCAACAGGATATTGGAGATGTGTTTCTGGAAATCAGACAAGCAATGACTCACTGTAATTTAGAAGATGCAAAAAAAAACAAACAAACAAAAAAAAACATTTTTGCCTGCATTCTGGTTCTCTCTCTCTTTGTTTTTGTAAAAGACAAAAAATAAAAAGTCTAGTGAGCTAACAGGCACTGATGCATGAAATAATATTTTAACTATATATTGAAGTTGAGTGCACGGTAGTAGGCTTTGCCACTGAATGTATTTAAGGATCACACACACAGAGAAGAGGATCCTGTGAGTATTGATCAGAAGGACTGACACACACCAGCTTTCCTCCAGATTGACTGGTGCCTCTCAAGGTTTTTTTTTTTTACTTCTCATATAAAGACGACAGCGTTTTTGTTCTAGATATAATCTTTTTTTCTGCACACACAGACAAAGACACTCTTCATCTCCTCCTCTCTCTTCCTGTTTCTTCCCCATTGCCTCTTGCTTTCCCTCCCTCTGCGCCCAGAGGGGATCATTTTTTCAACAAGCTATAGTTTGGTGTGGCCAGCTTGTGCATCACACACAAAGAAAGCCACACACACACACACAGGCAGCCCCTGCAGAGTGTTTGCATTATAGATCTGCAGAGGGAAAAACAGCAGCGGCAGATACCCGCAGGTAATCATTGGGAAATTAATTTCAGGCGATACGGGCGAGTGGCGATTGATTGTCTGCCTCCTGTGTGGCTGTGATGCCCACAGGAAGGGAGCCGGTCTTCATCTGAAGCACCTCTACAATAAGACATACATCCACATGCACATATATATGCCTCAAAGCTACAGCAGTGAGATGAGATGTATGAGGAATACTAAGAGGGCCTGACTAGGGCTTGAGGTGAGAATAAAAACATGCAAGCTGACATACTCTCATCACATCAGGGACTGTAGCTCTCATGTTTCATGTTTCTGGATGGAAAAAAAAAAGCAGATAGAAAAGGTTGGAGCTTTACTTTACAGGGATTCCAACCAGGAACCTCCTCGCAGTGAAGCAATAGCCCTAACCCCTGTGTTTTACAGGTAGGACCAAATGGGTCGCTTGTGACTATCAGTATACCGCAGTACAGATAGAAAAGGTTGGCGCTTTACTGATGGATAATTTAACACATATTCTGGCTTTTCATCTTTCGCCACTTTGTAGACATACTTTGTAGTAATTCATTGTTCATTACAAGTGTGGGAATCTTTGAAAAAAAGCACTGGATTAACATTATGAGCTGTGTTTATGGATCTTTGATTAATGCTGCTCCTCCCCAGCCGTCTGCTCCCTAATGCAATATGTATGCATTGTTTTTCTTCCGTTTCCTCATTCACTCTGAATGGACTGTGACTAATTACAAACACAGCAAAATGAAAAATACAAAATGCTTTTGAATCAAATCAGCCTTTAATGTTCTCTTCATTTTGAGCTTGATACAAAAATCTGAATAAAAGCCTCTCGTAAAAATCTGTTTCCGCGGGAGTTGTTTGTGTGAAAATTCAAACGGCCGCTTTGTTCCAATGCCGATGCTGAATCTAAGTCAAGCTGGAGTGTTTCTGCTGAGCTGGGCTGAACCTCATTATAACTTTTCAATTAGAGGCTGAATGAAGTCTGCGACGACTGAAGAATCAGAAAACTCTCCAACCAATCAGGGCCTTTTTAATCATTCTCTTTGGTTCAAGGAGAAACTATGAATGGGAGAAGGTAATGAATGGCCCTGGTGAACTGCAGCACTAAGTGAAAACAGTATTAGTTAATATTTTTCATAAATAAACGGTTTTCTGATTAGAAAACAATAAAAGATTTAACACATGTCATTTAAAGCAGCGTAAAAAAATCACTCTCCCAGTAAATATTTATATTGTAATAAAACATCCTGCTTTTCTTAATTTGGGATCTGCCCTCTACGAGCCTTCTTCCATCCATCCATTATGTTTACCGCTTCTCCCGTTCGGGGTCGTCGGGGGACTGGTGCTGATCCCAGCTGTCATTGGGTGAGAAGCAGCGTACACCTTGGACTGTTCATCAGTCAATCACAGGGCAGACATATAGAGACAGACAAGCAGCCACACTCACATTCACACCTACGGGCAATTTAGAGTCACCAATTAACCTAACGAGCATTTCTTTGGACTGAGGGAGGAAGCTGAACCCACACATATACAGTACGGGGAGAACATGCAAACTCCACACAGACAGGCTTCTGTCTGACAATTCGAATCAGGAAACTCCTCGCAGTGAAGCAATAGCCCTAACCCCAAACCACTGCACCAACAGCCATCTACTAACCTCAAAAAATGAATAATAATGGTTGGACTGTGTTTTACAGGTAGGACCAAATGGGTCCCTTGTGACTATCAGTATACCTGTCTCAACATTAAATGTTAATATTGTAATATTTGTAGTTGTTGTAGATCAAACCCTTACAAAGAGAGGTAATACAACAACAAAAACACTCACACAAAGATACCAACTGAACACAAAGTGTCCCCAGGGACACGATCTGGCAAAAAAGAGATTGAAGAGGACAACAATCGGATGCAAAAACAATATATACAAAGATGTAGAACATAACCATGAAATGATACAAAACAACCACAAAAACACTCAGAAGCTCCACAAAGAGCAGGAAGAGAATCAAAATAAAAAAGAAAACAATAAAGAGACAAAAGCAATGAAACTAAATTATTTACAAAATTAAGGAGGAGAAAACACTGATGAAGAAAAAAAGTTTCAATGACCGTAGAGAGAAAAGCAAAGCAAAGACATTACTAAACACCAAATGGGTTAAACATTAAGAAAAACACAGAAACACAAAACCCCAACGAAGTAAAACATTCTTTGCTGGGAGACTGGAGGCCTTTTACTTTGCTGTGTGCAGGGAATATTTAAAGTTGTTTATTTTACATTAATATTTAAACCCTGGATAAATGTTGTTGCCTTTAATAATGTAAAGCTTATTATTTCCAAGAGCCAGTGCTTTCAATATGAGTATTTTATTTATTTTTGTTGTTCAGATCTACACACCATGCTTAACCCCTGAAAAAGTTTCTAAATAAACCTTTGCTGTGATATGTTTGTGTGTAATTTGAGAAATAGCGAAACAGCAGAAACCAGAACACTGTTCTTCTTCTCTGATACTGACATGGTAGAATCTGTTTGGTGTCATCAGCTCATCTCATCCTGCTTGCTGTTTGACTGACTGACATCTGTCAGTTTCTGCTTCCTGTTTCTTTGGGGAAATCCTGCAGTTTTTTTTATGGCCCGAATTTTTTGCCGTTACACGTGGGTGTTTTTCTTTCAATCGCCCCGGCTCAGAAAACACGGCTGCCAACAGTCGGCAGAAGATTCCCTCCGATCCCTCTGTTCAGTCGTCTTATACCGGGCCTCATTATCGCAATGCTCTGCCAGTCGTCAGCTGCACAGAAAATGTATTCAGAAGCCACTCTGATTGGGCTGAGAGCGTCTTCACCATGTTTCAATCACATACATCACAGCCCGCTGAGGGAGATCCTTATGCAAGCTTTGTTTCACCGGGGTTTGAGTTGTCCTTCCTTCCTGAGAGAAAAGAGTCAATCTCTGTAAAAAAACGTCTTATATTCATTAATTTGCTTGTTTGCTGTTTCAGTGGTGAAACTAGCCTCTTTTCCTCGAAGACCTCTCCCCCTCTCTCTTTCACTCTCATTTCAAACATAAATCATCAGGTTTCATATTTTGGGGCTTTGATCAGTTTTCATCAATATGCGAGTCATCCACACACCCGGGGGCTACCATCATTATTATCAATCAACATTAACGCCAGTGTGCAGCCAAAGTTATTTTTAATTGTACATCACAAACACGGTCCTGCAGGCTTCAAAAGGTGCAGCTTGTGTTCAGACTGTGCTCTATTCAGTTTTTGTGAGTGGACTTGAGCACTCAGGTAACCTAGACATCTGTATGCCTACTTTTCCCATTTAATGCATGTCACTAACTTTATATCTTACACAGAGTTGTCGGGCCCCATTGTCTCGCAGGTTCCTGTGGAGCAAGGAGAGATGCATCCACGTGCTGGGGTGGTGATGGGGCTGAAAGAATAAGAGCAGTACTGTTGCAGAGCAGTAGTTTCAATGACAGAGCAGAAGGGAAGGGAAAAGGAACATTTTACAGCTAAAATAGGATGCCAAATTGGAAGAGTTTATTGATTATCAGGTGATGGGTGTATTTCAGCAATGAACATACTCATTCGGCCCGCCTTAACTTCAGAGGTTACTTGGACTCAGCATTTCCGTTACGGCGACCTCCATTGTTGGGCTTCACTTGTCACCTCAGTGGGTGATGTCGCTGAGACTATGTCCATGTTTTAGACAGTCAATGGTTAACACCTCAACGTGTGTCTGTCGTTGTCTTCTCTTTTTGTACCACTCCCTCAGCCCATCCAGTCGAGGCTGTCCACTAAAGAGTCTGGTGCTTCAGATTTTTGCCTTTTAGAGGGAATTTGTTCTTGCCACTGCTGTCAACTGCAAACTTGTGACATTTAGACTCTGTAAATATTTAATAACACAACAAAGTTCAAGGTCAAGATCTGTTCTTTAAATAAAGTGTTATGATATAAATGTTGTTATGATTTGGCACTTTAGAAGTAAAAATAGATGATTGATTGATTGATTGATTGATTGATTGAAAGTGAAATCCCAATTCCAAATCTTTATATTCTGTTTCCTCAGACGCCCCTCTTTCTGCTCTCTCTTCTAACATGCTCTGGGTGCTTGTGTTTGCCGTCTCTCTTCTTCTCATTCACCCCTTTGAAGTCGGGTTTTCCCGACAGTGTCAGCTCTTCTACACTTGTCATTAGTAGCAGCCCCCCCCCCCCCTCTACCCCTCCATGCCTTGTCTCACCCAGCGTGGGGTTTAAAGCTGTACCCATGTGATCTACTCCCCGGGAGGGTTAAAAAGTGAGTTATTGATGTGACGCAAGCCTCTAGTGTCACTGTGGAGGATCGAAAGAAGTACAGTTTTCTTCTTCATTAGCGCCTAATTACATTTCCTGCTTACAGAGTGAGACTGCTCCTTTGATGTAACACTAATTAATTGAGATTTCCAAAAGAAAAAAAAAAAGGCAAAAGAAAAGGCAACATTTCTTCAGGAGCTTCGCAGGATTAACTGAAGCACTGGAGTTGTGGTTGTGATTATCTGCGCTCTAAAATAGTATTTTAGCAATTAAGGTCATCAGACAAAAAGAGAACAATGAGAATCAATAACTATTACATAATGTTTCGGGGTAAACCACGATATCATGCTGTGGGAGAAATGCATCACATCCTCCAGACCGACAGAAAGCAGAATAAAGTAGCAGAGCTCAGGATGTAATGATTTCAGGTCACAGTGAGGTCATCAGATGGTCAACAGAGTTTATCGTCCTTCTGAAGCTCTTCTATCATCTCTAGTCCCCAGGTTAAGTTGACCTCTGCTCTGAGTTCACAATGTCGACAGAACGAGCTGTTAAACTGAGCGTGAAGGTTCAGTTTAGACCTTGACAAAACAAATCTTAGCCTTAGAGATGATTCTCACAATCTTAAACAGCTGTTTTCTTGTTTCCACCTTGTGCCTGCATGCTTTACAACATTTTGGTCACATGACGTAGAGAAGCAAAGTATGAGGTTATCAATGAATCCAACAAGCATCAAAGACTGCAGTTCATTGAAAGGCCACTTGATGCTTGTGAATTAATCCGCAGAGGTTTACGTTAGAGAAAAAACAACATAATAAAAAACTTCTCAGCCTCGTACATTGACATGATGTACATTGTCTTAACTTTGTACTGATGTAATCCGCTGGTTACTTTGACTACCCTTCATCTCACACATTGACATAGCAGGCTCTGAACCTTTATAATCAGCGGCAGCCATCTTTGTTGTTTGTAAATGCCTGAATGGCCCCACAGCACATGTGATAAACTGTTGTTGTGTTAAGTTCCCCCCAGTAAACAAAATCTGAATGACAGGAGTCACGAGTTGTGGAACTGACAAATCACTGCATTAGTTATAGAACAGAGTTTTGTTGAAAAACATATTTCAAAATGTGATTAAAGCACCTCTTGTTTCCTTTGATTTCAACTAGCTAGATTATAGCAATGCCATTTCCCTTGTGATTCTGTTGAGGCTATTCACTGGCTGTTAGTTGTTCAAAATGCAGTCACTCAAAAAAAATGAGTAAAACCCCAACTATGGAAACTCACCTGATACCCTGTGTTAATAACAGAATAGACGTGAAGATCTGTCTATTAAGCGTCATATGGTCTGGCTCTAGATTATAAATGTGACATGCTTCCAATGTGTCCTCCAACATTTCCTCCACAGATTTATCAGGTCTGCAGACAGAGGTCTCCTGCAAGTCTGCAATCTTAAAGGTTGAATATGTATTGTAAATGCAGCTGAAGTGAACTTGCTCACTGATGATTTGCACAAATACTACCTTCATTTACCTGTGTGTGTTGTCTGCCTGTGTCTTTGTCTGAACTCCGTGTTGATGTAATCACCTGGTAAAGCACTCTGAATTGCTCTTGTATGCAATTAAGCTCTTGAAATTACCCCGAACATGTGTACAGAAGTAATTCAGAGCTGCTGTGACCTCTAACAGGATAATAATCACACTGTTCCACTGCAGAACTTGACAGGAGCCGTTTGCAGACTTTTATTGGTCCCAGGTTGGATGGGAGAGTTCTCTCTTGGGGAAAACTGGGATCATGATGAAAGCGTTACAACAAGGCAGTCTTGGGAATCACTGCTGTGCAATATTTTGCAGATGGTGGGTATAATTAGTGTCCTGGTATTAAAGGCAATGGCAGTATTGCTTCATTGCATTCTTCCTCTCTCTTTTTGTCTCTGGGTAATATTCAACCCAGATAATGTGATGCGCTCTGTCCTGTTTTGCTTGCACACTCACATTTTTTGATTCGTCTAAGGTGGAATTGTGAACCTTACCATGTGCTTCTGCTAATTAAAACATTAACTCGGGTTTAAGGTTTGTCATATTTGTACAGTTTGGGCCATCATTTCAGTCAGTAATAACATGATACTGGCCAAGTTACTTTCTGAGATCTGGAAATATGTCTGAGTTTGGCGATGAACAAAAGCACTTAGACTAATGCTTGGAGTGGAATAAAAAAGATGCCAGCAGTCGCATCCATGTCAAATGTGGCTTTAGAGTTTTGCTTTAACAATAAAGTTAGGTGTGATGTCACTGTATAAACTCAGGATGCTATCAAACAGTGGATACCAGTCTTGAAGTGTGCCATTTGTGTAGGGAACTATGTGGTTTAACTTGCAGTTTACCTACAGTTTGTAATGACAGTAACGATAAGTTCATCTGACAGCTCTAGCTTGGACTGAGACCTTGTTGTTACCATTATGGTAAGACAATGAAATACAATACAGGTAGTCCAGTTTGAGAGAACATATCAAGGTCTCTTAAATTGTTTACAAGACCATATCTGTTTCAGGGCTTATCCCAGCTCTGAATTTTATCAAAGCAGAAAACATTTTATTGCTTGATGCAACGGTTGTAGGACGAACAATAGAAATACAGCCCTCAGGAGGAGCTTTGTTTACTTCAGTTAGAATAAGAAGGATCTTGCAACACTTCAGTATGTAAAATGTTGTCATAATCTAGAGAAACCACAGCATAATCTTTAAAAATGAATAAGTTTGATATACAAAGAAGCAAGGTAAGAGGCTTCAGCAGAACACATAGTTTGAAAATCATGCAGCAGGTCAGGACATTAGAGATGAGTATTTTTTGTGTTTCAGCACTGTTGAGTCATAACCGTGCTGCAGAAGGGTTTGTCATGCCCAACTCTGCCTGCGGCACTCTCCTGCTCAGGAGCTGTCAGTGTCTCCCTGCCAAACCACAGCGGGCGAAGCAGGCACTGGAAAGCACCAGCAACCACCTCCACACACAAACAAAGGAACACAACTGCCTAAGCACACCACAATACAGCTGGATTTCCTGACATGGAATCAGTTTCATTCTGGAGAGTTCTTCTCCATAGTCAGGCAAACATGATACATCTGCTCATGCAGGGTACTTAGTGCTCTGTAGCAGAAAATTCTGCACATAATCAGCGCTTGAGGACGACTCCAGGTGAATCTGCTTACTCAACTTATCTGCAGATAAATGGGAGCACACACCATCACACACCTTGTGCTCATCACTTACCTATGTGAGACAGGTGATGCTGGAGAGCCAGCATGTGTGTGTGTGTGTGTGTGTGTGTGTGTGTGTGTGTGTGTGTGTGTGTGTGTGTGTGTGTGTGTGTGTGTGTGTGTATGTGTGTGTGTGTGTGTGTGTGTGTGTGCTGGCAGCCTCCCTGGACTTTCTTTGAGCCTCCCACGCACACGAGTGTTGCAGATGGGATTTGGTGTAGCATGAAGCTGAATGTTCCTTTACAGTCCTGTGAAGTCTGAAATCACACTCACTTTCTCACTTTTAAATCCTGCAAAGTCAAGGTCACAATACTGAGAGAGGTCACTCGTATATACCACCACACTTTGTCCCACTGCTGAAATAATTGGTCAATGGAACTGCTCAAATTCATTCACAAGCCGTTTAATATTTTTCCTCCCAAAACTTTTATCTAGCTACTGAAACGCTTGGAAAATTTGAGGTGTGTGTGTGTTGTTGTTTTTTTTTTAACTAAACCTAACTTAGATCTTGAACAGATGAACTAATCAATATTGGTAAGTGGTTGCAGTTCAAATTTGATTTATATTCCTTTTGATGAAATGTATTTCAGTGGTGGACTCATTTTCGTTAAGTTTTGATTTGACTTACACTAAATCAAAAATGTCAATCACGTCCTCCATCCTAAGAATCATTTAAAAGAATCATTCGTTCACTCACTGCTGGTTTAACTTGAACCACAACCTGGCAAATAAGACCCCGAACTATCTGTATGGATATGAAAGAGTGCAGGGTACCTTCAAGCAATGTGCACAAGAACATTTATATTTATGTCTTCCTACTGCACCATCAAGGTTATGCTAGATTGCATGTTAGACATCGTCATACCACAGTCCTCAAAGATGATGTAATTCAGTTTTTTAAGCTGTCTTGAATGTGTCATATAAATGTTGAGGCATGTGAGATTGTGCAGAATGCTAAATGCCTGGGTTAGAATCAACATGCGAGCAACGTCATGGACTTTACAATATGTGATCCTTTCATGTTTATAAAACAGGTTGCATGCAAGACTCACTTTTAGACTGTTCTTGATTGCTACAGCTCTGACTCAGACATCTGGGGATAAAGAGGACCTCTCATTTAAGGATGACCATTTGGCAATGATGTCTGACGAGGACACAGGATAGTGATCCTTTGCGTTCTTACCTACACACGATGTCATCCTGACGTCCTCTCTTCTAAGGCTGTTCTGCACTGAACACTCTTCCATGTCTCTGGTGACAAACGAGAATTTGAGCACCTTTAGATGACATTAATATGTAAGAATAGCAATAGACAACATTTAGACTAACCCAAAATTATGACCTGCAGAATAAAATGGCTTTAGAATAATGTCATCAACAATGCTGAAACTGATTCCCTTCATCCTTGATTTCATGTTCAACTCTTTCTGCCACCAGGTGCGATCTCGCCATGACTATTTGAACACAAAGTATGTGAACCACTGTGCTACAAAAACAGAAATAGGACAGTACTTATGTTCTCCCGGTTTACTCTCAGGAATTTTCATTACGCTGCAAAAATGGTTTGGGGTATTAAATGTGGTGTCTGGTTACAAAAGCAGAAGATGAACACGAGTGAACCTCTGATGTTTATTCACTCGATGAGGAGACCTTGAGACTTTAGGGTTAAAACATGTGCAGTTTTTATTCCTTTTAACTGGATCTATGAGTGACATAACCTGACTACTAATTATCGGGGTGTTTTATTCTAGCAGAGAAAACGTTGTCTCTTTCCACTTTAAAATACCTGCAAGACAAGTGAAAAGCCTCTTCAATTAGTCACAAAACATCTTTAATAATGAACGAGTGGATTTGCTTTCATCATCTCACCATTTAAGCTCTGAAGAATATTTTGGACAGAACCTTGAAACCCAAGGTGACACATTTGTTTTACTGAGACGTCACATCAAACAGAAATTCTTAGTTCAGCTCCTTATTATGAGTAATTTATTGAGACACTTTCATCTTGACTATAATTTTAAACTAAATGTCCTACATTTGGGAATCCATGAGATTGTCAGAGCTTTGAATGAATGACCCCTGCAGTTCACCTCCTGCTGCAGGTTTCCTGATACCTCCGAGATGCAGCCAGGCATGAATCCCATCAGGGCAATCAAGGAGATCGAGCTGATCTGATCTGTATTCAACTGGCTGTGATTAACCATGCCTGATTTATAGAGAGGGGGAGAAAAGAATGAATATTTCTGCTTCTAGCTCCTTCCTAAGAGGGTTATTGTACTCAAGAAAGGCTCCAACACATCTTATCATGAATCACAGGATGAGATTTGGAGTGTTGCCGAGCTGTGATCAACAGGAATCCATTCAAATTGGCAATTTTTGACCAATGTGGCATTTTAATGGTTTTCCATCAGCTGAAACTGTCTGAATACAGAATAAGTGTGTAGAGGAGAAAAAGGTCAGACTTGTCAAATTCATACAAATGCACTTTTCCAGCCTTAGGGGAGGAGTTGAATAAACACTGCTGACCTCACTGCCTTAACATTATGAGCTTCTCCAGAGAGTCAACCTGCAGAGATTAAGTCATCGCATTGACAGTGTTGTCTTTTTTACTCGGACGTATTGCTCAGGGTGGGAAACTCCAACGCTTCTAACTTGTCACACTGTTGTGTTGCAGGTTGTAAGAAGTTTACATGTAGGATATCTTGAGAAATTCTTTCACTGCTTCTCCATTAGTCAGCAACTGAAAAGTCAATTAATGGTGAAAATGCAGCGGGAAACCTGTTAAAATGTCAAGTTAAACAACATAATGCCCTTTGCTATGCTTAAACAACAGTGAGCGATAGCATTCAGCCACGTTGTGCTTATGCTACTGTTAGCTATAGGAGAAGCTGAACGCTAATAATAACATAAGGTAGCATTAAAAAATACTGTAGGAATTGCATTAATTCCAAGATTATATAATGTTAGGTAGGAAGAGGCTGAATGTTAACATTGAGTGCTGTTGTTTGAGTGGAGCTCGTGAACTATTAAATAGGCTTTGTTGTGTTGTCTTGCCATAGAGCTGGTTTATCACTACATACTTTCTTTTTATTGTCTCTTTATGTGAGAAGGGATGAAATTAAATGGAAAACAGAGGTACAATGTAATGTCGCATTTGAGCTTTTCACGTAGAGCATGATGTCAGAAGAAAATGGCCGCCATATGCATACAGTGATTGGCCAACAATTGCCATGAACTCCCTGCGGAAAACGAAAAAAAGGCCTTTTGGATCAACCTGCTTGTGTGCATGGCTCAATGGTGCGCTACAAACTGTAACTCTATCGGACATCAGTCATTGACAGCAGGTTATGGCGATTAAGAGCTCTTTTATCAGATCTCCGGCTACAACAAAGGTCCAAAACAGGATTAGGCAGAGATGTGGAGCGCTAGCAGTGCTAATGCTATGGCCCTTTGAGAATCTCCTGGCAGTGAGAGTAGCTGCGATGCTGCGGGGCAGGATTACTCAACAAAGAGATGGAGGGATATGGAATGAGGTGTGGGAGCCCCTCTCTGCCTCTTTTATCTTGACATCCAACACCTCTTAAATGCTGCCCGTGACATCAATTTCTGCTTGTTGGAGATGTTGCATCCCTCACTAGATTTTCCAGTGTGCCGTTTGTCCCTGGATGAGTTAGTGCTGAGGGGGGACAACAGACGTGGTTGGCTTCAGTGGTGAGAGGAGGGAGAGGGACATTCATTCATCAAAAGGACTTGCAGTGCAATCCAGACAGTAAGTGTAAGGTAGATAAATGGCGAATAACCTGCAGGAATGAGATGATTCATCACTTCCTAAAATTAAGTTCATTAAAGGATTGCTGTGGACATACATCAGTGTCTCCTTCTTCAGGTGTTTGCTGCAGAGGACTTGAGCGTTTTCTCCAAGATGTTTCCTCATGTGGATAAAAAGGATTATGCTATATTTGTTTGATATTTTCTCCCATCAGTGGCATGAAAGTAATGAAGGTGACGTTTTAAGCTTGTAGTACTTTTCTTAAGTTTCAGTTATATGCTGTGTTGTACTTACACTGCATTTCATTTGATGAGGAAATGTATTTTTTATTTTTGTAAGTTCATCTGACAGCTGAAATGAATTTTCAGATTTCAACTATAGAAATGGATCAAACAGATTCACTGCTTTCCATTTCACGTCTCACTATTGGAAACACTTAATTCTTCTGTGACTAAAGGAGAAGTGGTGTGAATACTTTTACAATACTTTTAAGTATTGAGCGGTAGCTCCTAAACTTATTTTTATTGAGACCCCCCTCAGTTTTCAGATGGCTATGAATCTTCCAACTTTTTGTTGTATTCTTGATCCCTCCGATGGTCTAATTTAAAAGTGAAACAGTGATTTCAAGTATGTGTATCAAAATAGTCTTTTCTCTTTCCCCTCCCATTATTCATCTCATTAATCCTCAGATTTATCTTCTGACTGTCTAAAGAGGGGCATGACACCTATTGCTGGGATTAGACTACATAAATTAAAAAATCCTTCTGAATCCAAAACAGGGTTGCATCAAGTGTTTACAACACCAACTTAATGATAAATCACATACTTCAGGATAGGATTTTGTTGGTGCTAGAAACTGTCATTTTTAATATGATAACAGCTAATATTAGTCTCACAGAGGCAGGAGGCGTGTTTACACCTTACATGGATCCCTCTCCTTGCAGCTGTCTTCGTCATTGGCTCTTGCGGTCAGGCTGCTAAAGCACTAAGCAATTATTTTAAGGCCTACATCTAATATGTTTAATATCACCTGTGCAGCTCCAAGGATTCTACAAGAAGTTCAGGACTCAGGCTGGAGTCTTAACGTCTCACTTTACCGGAAAATCTGAAGAGCGATACAAGGTCCAACCGAGGCTAATTGTTTTTTGACCAGAAATCTTTCTTTATTTCATGGATTGTTCTTTCTTTTTGTACCCTGGAGCTGAGATTACTAATATACACCTAAATTGCCAAACATTTACTTTGTGGTTTGTGTTTGTTTTGCTAGGACAAGACAATGTAGCCAGGAGCCATTACCCTAAAGAAGATACGTAGAGTAGCTTACTGTGGTCTGGTAATAGCTCTTCTTTTAATCTCCATACTTCATTAGATTTATTTTTTTTACTTGGAGTTTTAAACCTAAACCTCTGTTGACTCGTGGACCACTTGAGTTAATATATCACATTTTGAACATCTGTGGAGCCACGCAATTGTTGGCAGAACCTTTCCCACATGAGCAGAAGTACCTCAAAGACATTTTAAGGACAATTGATGCATCTGGCCTTAAATAGCTATTTCTAAATGGAGAACTGAAATTGTATTAAGAGCGTTTGTTGAGGGTAACAAGCAGGAAATTCTTACTTTGGAGAAAATTGAGACATGGAATATTTGCTTGTAATGACATTAAGGGTTTATTTTCCTTCACATTTGATGTTCAGGTTTTTCTTTCTTAAACTAGATGACATGTGTTGTATTTTGTGTTGTATATCAGTATGAAACCAGAAGCATTCCTTATAAACAAATAGTCCGTTCCAAGAACTCGATTACTATCCTCCATGCCTGGTTAGTGAGGCGGAGCCGCAGCTCACACAATTCGAGTGGATCCTGGGAACAAACGGGCGCACACACAGTAACCTTGCCAACCAAAGTGGAAACTCCCCCACACGTCCATTCATGTGAGGATGTACGGCCCTCGCTGCTTCCTCACAATACTGTTTATACTACAGAGCTGTGGGGCCCGGCCAGAGACGAGCTATCACCAGGCAACAGGAAGAAGGGAATCCGCAGCAAAGACTCTTTAACTGCTGCTACAGTGAGCTGAACGGACCAATGACAGATAACGGTCGAGATATAATTGACATCGACATTAAAAAACACCGCAGAGGGTCATATTCAAATTTCTTCTCTTCATGGTCCTTTAGGCACTCAGAGCAGCATGAATGCAAAGAAAACAAGAATTTAATTAAGAAAAAATATCCCCTTATCACGTTTCGAGGGGTTGATCCTTGTTTCACAATTACTTTACAACTCTTGTAAAGAGTGGGGATTAAAAATATGATCCTCAAATTATGTCTGAGGGTCATATTCTGACCGGGCGACTGTGGCTCAGTTGGTAGAGTCATCGCCTTTCAAACCGAAAGGTCGATGGTTTGATCCCCAGCTGAGCAACATGTCCGATGTGTCCTTGGGCAAGACACTTCACATTGGTGGTGGTGTATGACTGGATTAGTGTTGTACTTTACTCTCTGATGTATGTCGCTTTGGATAAAAGCATCTGCTAAGTGAATTGTAACATGTTGTGCTGGAGTAGCTACAAAAGCAGCACCATTACAGAATGCATACCTTGACCAAGGCTGTAAATCAATGCATTCCTAAAGCCCGAGCAGATGTTCGGCCAACACTTGAGGGTACTCTATTCAAAAAAGAAACCGTAAAAGACTGGAAGCTTTCTATATCAACTTGTTCCAGATAAGCCTGTTTGTCCCAAAAACATTACTCACTCACTACTGCAGCTACAGCAAACAATTCTTATAATAAAGGCTGATGAAACGTTAGCAAATGCCTCACAGTATTATCCAAGCTTTATCTTCATGTTGCTATCCCTCTGATTACTAGTCACACACTTGTAGTGGCTTCAGTCGCCGTAGTGATGAGTCATTTCAGCCCTGGTCAGACGTTCAAATGAAATGAAAACCTCTTTATTGAGGTTCCCAGTGAAGAGGTTCTCACTTTGTTGGGACTTGTAAAGTACGTTGAGACTTGCTGTTACATTTTGGGCGACTTTGATAAATGTGATGACAAACAAGACTAAAAATATGAACTCCTGGGCAAATGAAATGATCATTTATAAATATCTGGCTGGATTTTTTTCTTGGCAAGCCAGAAGTCGTTTAAACAACAATCTGGCATGTTGCTTTGTTGACAACAAAACCCACATGGTCTTTAGTAGCTGATGAGCAGGTGCAACATTACTTAGAATAGGTCGGATTTCAAGACATGTAACTAGGGATACATAGGTTCAACATCGGTATTGGTCGATATTAGTCCTGGTGACGAACATCATCCCATCAGCATATAATGTGGCACGATCCATCGCAGCAGCCCATATGTATATGTTGGGTTGTATCAATTAAAGGCTGGCATCTAGTACACCTAACTACTGATTCAGACAAGAGGTTTTTTTTTAAATTGGGCAGAAGATGTCACCTGTTGGAAAAACTCTGATCTGTTTTCAGTTTTAAACATGAGAGAAAATGTCAGTACTGTGGGAGTCATACACCAAGGAAGTCAGGAAACAAACATCAGTATCAGAATCCTCAATCAGCTAAATAGGTTTTTGAAACATCAGTTATCTGCCCTGATTTTCAGAATCTGATCATCTCTATTTCCATGTAGTAAGCCTGCAAAGTTCAATGGCTATGGGCGCATTATATTTAAAGGGCATAGGAGACCCACACATTCTTGGAGCAGATGCATTTCAGAGAGTTTTGCTTAAAAATTTGGTAATTTTCAAATTTGAGCCCCAGATTATGTTGAATAGATCATTTTTCACAACGTAAATTCATTTATAATCATAAACCTAACCTAACACAAAGTCAGTTTAAAATTGTGCTTTTTTCAAAATGATTATGACATTGTGCCCTGCATGAGGTACATACACCTTGGACAAGTATAACCTGTTCATCTGTTTTTACTGAATCTAAGGTCTTTACTCTATCAGGTGTGCAGTGATAAATCCGGCCTGTAGAGAGATAACTGTCGAGAGTGTTCCCTCATGGTTCTTATTAACCAAATAATTTGCTTTATTGAACATATAAGATGCCTTCACACAGGTAACAAAAACAGACAACTGATATGCTTGAAATCAAAAAAGAAAAAACCCACATTTTATTGCACTTAAGTTATAAGAAAATAAAATTCTAAGTGAATCAAACAAATACACAATCCCTTTAAGGTTTTTTCTGTCTGTTTTCTTTTTTGCCAGGCAGTTTACATGAACTGAAAAAATAAAACACCTGCAACAAATCTGATTTCTCAAACCAGATCATAAATTAAAACGGAGAAAACAACGAGAGGAGATAGAGCGAGATTGTTTTCTTTTTTTTCTTTTTTAATATACAGTGTTATACCACTTTCACAGTTCAGCTTGAGTTGTGACTCATGGAGATTGAGACGACTTTTCGTTTGGCTACAATGTTTCTGTTCACGTTTTGTTGCCTTTTTGTGTATTTTCCCCCACTGACGATCCACGAGGCCGCTGATTTTTATCTGCAACATGTAACACTAAGACTCCTGCAGCCTGTCAAGTGATGCTTGTGATGGTCTCCTCTGTTGCTTCAGACATCTTTGAATGTAACAACAATCACACAGGAATACGGACAGTTCTGTCATTCCAATCTGATACATCTGCTAGTTTTTTTTTTCTTTGCCAGTCCACACAGCGTTTGTACATTTACCCAAAGGACAAGCTGAGAGAGCTTTGTCCCAAGGAATGTGTTTACAAGTTAACACGCTAACACACTCACGCACGCACACACACGCACACCAACAGTGTACATCCCCTTGTTTCCTCTATGCAGGCAATCCCATCAGAACCTGTTGGATGCTCCCTCCTCTCAGCCTCGTAGAGGCACGTTTGGCTCAAGTTTCAGTGGCAAAAAAACAAACAAAATAAAAACAAAAATGTTGGATGTTATCTTTTGTCATCTTTTGTTTCTTAAGTCCAAACATACAAAGTTCAATTTGGAATTTTGCCTGGGACTAAAACGTCACAGCAAGTAAAAGTTCCCTCTCTCTCTTTTTTTTTTTCCATTCATCTAGCAGCATAAATACAGTTTGGCCACCGGGGGAAACAGAAAAGGGTACGGGGCTCAGGGAGGGGGCTTTGGGGGCATTAATCCACAGCGCTTAGAGTAAACAACTTTTACTCCCTCCTCTCATCACAGCACTGGCATTGAGGAAACCACCCCAAGAAAAGTGAAAAATGTGGACAGCATTGGTGTTTTTGTGGAGACCAAACCAACCCAGGTTTGTCGAAAAACAGAGAGGAAGAACAAACAACTCAAATAAACAGATGGAAAAAAAAAACAAACCTTGTGACATAATGACAGCAAACCTAAACAGAGCAGCTTTCTAATACTGGGATTTGTTGCTGTTGGCAACCGCGAGGACAGAAAAAAAAACAAGAGGAACCCCCTTTCATGTGATAAACCAAGAACGGATTGAAATTCACAGTTGTGTTTGTGTGCGATACTGTAAAGAAATCAAACTAATGAAACCGAGTGGAGAACAACAAGAACGGAAATGGAGTGACGAGAAACAAGCCTGATGACAGGCTGAACCCTCCAGTCTACAACAAGCAGCTCTTCACCTGTAACTGTGTTTGAGTTTTACCACCTTCCTCGACTTGACTATGATTTGAATGTGTGGGGCGCGCATTGTTGGGAGAGGGAAGGGTTATGTGTGGAGGAGGGGGGCACTTTAAAAAATAATATATCTCTGTACATCTCAAAATCTGTCAGGCTTGAGCAAAACCAAGTCTCTGTTCGAAGCTGACCCTGAACCGAAAGGGCAGAGGGTCACTTCAAAGAGTTCAGTCTTCTTTTCTTTACTCCCTCTTCTGCTTTCTCCCAGCCAATTCAGGGACAGATCAGACATCCCCTCCCCTTTTCTGCTTAGTTTTAAGCCCAATTCCCTCCGACTGCTCCTAGTTGTGGAGGGTCAAAAGCAGGGACTGACCCCGTGTGATGGTCTGCGGCTCGGTCGGTAACATTTGCCCAAAAGGGACACAAAGGGGGGAAGATGACGGTCGTGGACAGGACAGTTGTTGTAGATTAAGCGAGTTTGGGTGAAGAGTGTTGGGATTTCCAGGTGCCTCATCTCCCATTCCCTATCTCTTCTTTCCAATCAGCGCTTGGCTTTCTTCGTCCTTCCCCATCGCATACCATCCTCACTTCATGTCCACGTCAAAGTCCAGCACCAGCAGCTTGGTCTCCTCCGTGCCATTACGGCTGCCCACTGCACACACCAGCTTGGTGTTGGAGGCTCTGATACGCCACACCACACCGCCGCTGCCGCCACTCTCCAGAGTCACCAAGTTTCGGATGAACTCGCCGGTCTTCAGGTCCCACAGTTTGACTGTGCCATCATCCGAGCTGGTGATGACAAAGTTCTTGTTGAACTGGAGGCACGTGACGGCGCTCTGGTGTTTGTGGGGACCTGTAGACAGAGTGAAACAGAAAGTTAGAGGGATGAAATAAGAGAAAGGTTTGGTCTTTGTGACTTTGCAGGAATGCGGAGACCTTTATAGGAACCTTTCTAGATTAATTAAAAGTCTCTACCTCAAAGGAAGAAGAACAGATAAACTTAGGGGCTGTGACAGGAACAGTTTCTTCCTCAAAAGAAAAGTTGAGCATTGGATAGGAATTGCTTTCTGTTTATTTGCTATTAAATCACTGAAGTTATGTAGTAGATGGAAAAGTGTAACGCTGAGAACCAGCAGCATCCATGTGTGCTGCAGCTTCGCTCCTTCTGAGGCTTCAGTCAACTTTAGCGACTGAAACGACGCACAGCCATGAGCAGCTGGATTTGCAAGTCACAAGATCACAGGAAAAAAAATACAAGATCACACATTTCGAAAAAAGAACACACAGACAACAAGTAACTTTGCCTGTCAAGTCCCTGTGTCTGACCTCCTCCCTGGGTCAGTTTGTTTTCGGTCTAGCTTGAAGCGTGCTGGAAGCGGCAACGTTTAAAACACACTGCATCTATTTCTAACAGAGCAGAGAGTAGAATTGCGCCACTGGTACACACCTGAGATGGGCCATGGTACGTACTTGGGATCAAAGAGTTGTGGCAAAAGAACCAAAATACAGGAAGAAGTACAAAAACCAGGACCTCAGTAATCCTGTGAGACAAGAGGAAAATTCCTCTGTTTTTATTCCTGGAGCTGCTGCGAGTGTCTAACTCCTGCAGGCCGGCTTCAGGACAAGCTGCATAGAGATGCCAAGACTCTGTTCACTGTCACAGAGACTACGCAGCTCCAGCTACACCTTCGTCTGCATGCAGGCAGCTGGCAGGAGGCCACAGTTAAAGTGAAGATGGCGGCTTCACTGCCTGCACTGAGGTGACTTTATTTGTGACTGTATGTGTGCAGTGACTTAAGACTCCCACAAGGGCTTGAAAATGATGTCTTAATGAAATCAATTAGGAGAACACAGTGCTGGCAAATGAGGGTTTTATTTTAAGTTTGTATAATCGCTATTTCATTCACATGTATTGAATTTCTTTCTGCTTCCACGATTATTGCGCTTGAACATCTTTTCAATTTCTCTCTCCAGTTTGATCAAAGGCTGTTATTTACCCGAGTACACTACAATGCCGCTCTGCACCAACCCCCAACATGCCAGCCTCTCCCCTCCTCTTCCTCCCCTCTCTACATTTCCACAACAAAGCAGGCTGCTCCATCATTACCTATGCTCTCTTTGGCTGACAGTGAAGACCTTGTTGTCCGCCTATTGTCTTATCAAAACACACAAATGAATGGCAGAAAATGTCCGCTGACCTAATTACATGACCCACAAAGTGCTACAGCCCCTTTTCCCCTCCACTGTAGGGACGCAAGAACACACGTCCTCCCCCACGGCCGGTCTCGTCCCTCCCCTCTCTCTTCAGACTCACACTGGGGCATCCCTTTGTTCAGCGAGTGTGTGTTGGTGTTTGCAGGAGCAGCATACAGGGTTGTAGTTTGCTAATGAGGGTCTTTAGGGGTGGAGCACTGCTGGTTTCTGCTGCTATTCAGCAGAGGATTTCAAACTTCCTGTGAGGCGCCAATGGAGTTTGAAAGTGTTTAAACAGACACAAAGGAAATGAGGCGGTAATCAGGAGCAGCAGGAGTACAAGGTGTTGGCTGTGCACTGCATCACACACACACACACACACACACACACACACACACACACACACACACACACACACACACACACACACACACACACACACACACACACACACACACACACACACACACACACACACACACACACACACACACACACACACACACACACACACACACACACAGACACACACACACACACACACACACACACACACACACACACAGACACACAGACACACACACTAGACTAGGTTCAATTGGAGCGTCAGGTTCCAGCTATGACTCTATGCTAAGTTCTTATTTCCTTTTTATTAATTATTATTTTAAGCTGGTTTTGTATGTTCATTATATATTTAGGGTAAAATGTTCAATGTAGATCTTATCAGTGTTGCAGCCTGTTGCACAAACTCTTAACTGTGTACAGTTGTACCATCGTTACTTAAAGAGAAGCCACCAGCTAGTGACAGAATTTGAGGCAATAAGTATTGAAGTAAAACAAATGACAGAGAAGTGGCGGACGAGATAGAAAGATAAGCAGTGAAGACTTCAAATGAATTCCATTTTAGGTATTAGTGAAATGATAATGATCACCACACAATTCCAGCTTTAAAAATCAATGTCTTCAAAATGTGTCTTCATGAGCAGATGATTTTTTTTTACAAAAGAAGACCAGAGGGCTGATTATCTTTTACCAATCAAAGTGGATGTTTCTTCTTTATGGGAGTATATTTCTCTCAAAGTGTCCCTGAGGTAAGTGGTTCAGAAGAAAGGAACGCATAACAACACTCTGATACTCCTCGACAGACTACGTCGTTTTCATTCAACGTTACTAAGAAGAGCAGTTATTCTTTTCTATACAATGAAACTTTTAATATTCATAGTATAGATTTGGTAAAAGCTATGTTTCTTTTCTATTTTTTTATTATATATTATTTTATATCTCTTCCTTTAAGCCTTTACAACATTTATCCATTACCAGAAACTAGCTTTATTGCAGAATTTCGCTATTTTACCAAAACATTATTCAAGCTTTAAAGTGCTACAGGTGACTTATTCTAGAGCTTTGTTTTTAGGAATTCCTCTTTTCCAGATTTTTGTTCATTACAGATCCCCCTGGAAACTTCTGCTGATATCTCAAGTTTCCCCAGGGATTAAGAATCATTGATCTTTGATATCAAATGTTAAACAGCTCTTACACAATTCAATGTGTTGGTGGATACCTCATAAGCATGCATGCATATTCCATTTCAAATGAACGCAGAAAATAGCACAATGTACGCTCTTTTGCTTTCTAAATATCTGAGCATCACATCTCAGCATTTATTTCAGATTCATCATAGCTTCTGATATAATGAGCTCCTGACGCACGATGTCATCCTCAAACAAACCTCTCTTCTAATATCACCCATACCTTTTTTTTTAACCTTTAACCAGCAAGACAACAGTTCAGGACAACTTAAATCTCCAGGTCAGACGTTGACTCACCTTGCAATGTTTGCAGGCACTGGCCCGTCTTTATGTCCCAGATCTTGACCGTGGAGTCTGCGTTGCCTGAGACCAGGATGTTGTCTTTGAGCTCCATGCCACTGGTGAGGGACTGATGCCCCGTTAGCGTGTGAATGCAGTTGCCCGTCTCCACGTCCCAGACTCTTATAGACGTGTCCAATGAGCCGCTAACCACGTGGATCCCATCAAACTGGAGACACAGAGAATTCAAGTTCAGACTTGACACTGAATTTTAATGACAAACTGGCTGACAATCACCTTAACTTGCAATTGATGCCTAAAAGCATACTCTGTTTCGATTAGAAAACTTGAGATTACACTAATTAAAATGAATGAATTTTATCGATCTGTGAAGCATCTCTTTTTGTTCCAATTGTAGAGCAACAACACTTAAAAATCCACATGATGCAGGGTGCTACAAAAAAACAATCTATCAGTGTAGTAAACAGCCAATTCTCTGAGGGCGATGGTACCAGCTGAAAATTCACTGTAATCACACAGAGTGGGTGAAAGGACATCTTAGAGGACACAGACGAGTGCACACAAACACACTCAAAAACACACACGAGGCATTGGAACAGTCATAAAGGGTATGACAACACAAGTGTCATCAGATCATATCGCGTTTTTTTTTTGTTTTTTTTAATGGCGTTTTAGATATGGTTCACTGTCCTAGAATCAAGGACAGTCGAGAGAGGAGAGCGTCCTCGACCCAGTTACACCAGCTGTTCAGACATTTAAATTTGGTCTAGTTATTAAGGTGGAGAGAATTACTTCCAGGTTTAAGGTTTAGCAGCTGAATAAACCAACTTTATCCTACAAATACGATAAGACTGAAGTGTAAAAGCAACAATTTGGAACATGAGGAACACTACTGGGAACTGAACTGGCAATATTTTTAAAACAAGTTTTACACAAGTGTACTCGAATTTAAAATAAATCCTGCTAACATTTTTAGACTAAATGACCATCGAAGCTGCAGTTGGATATTGACCACTTCATTTTGATTGTATAAATGCTACAAGATACAGAAAAAAACATGTCTTTTAACTTTGCATCTGAAGTTCAATCTCTAAAACTCTAAAACTGGTATTTTTAAAAGTCTGTGATGACTTTTTATCTGTGGTTGATGTTTTTATTGATTAGTCCAAAAGATGTTACCTCGAGAAAGACATTTAATAATTGAACAGAATATGATTTCAAAAAAGAGTTCCCTCAGGAGGACATAACATACAAACAGATTGAAATGCAAATATAAACTTTAACCTGTAGCTTGTGCAGCCTGGTCTTAATCTATGTCTTAAAGCAGATTGTACCTGTCCATCTAGCTGTCGTGGAGCTTGTGTGTTTGAAGCCGCTCACCTGTAATGAGTACACTCTGTTGGTGTGGCCCTGCAGCGTGTGGAGGCAGGTCTCCGTCTCAGGGTCCCAAACTTTGACCATGAAGTCGTAGGCACCGCTGACCACCCGCCGCCCGTCGTACTGGACGCAGCGCACTGCTGCCACGTGGCCCATGAGGACGTGTAAACACTGACCGGTCTCAATGTCCCAGACGCGCAGTGTGGCGTCACGAGATCCACTGACCACCCTGAGGGAAAAAAAACACCAAAGATAGCAAGTCAGCGTTTTATTGTCTCAAACAATATAAAGTGTTCTAAAGAAGTCTTTTGTATTGAGCTTCAGTTTGTGAAGAAAGAACGACTTCCATTCTGAAGATTATATTCCATAGATACCTTCATTCACACATTCATACCTTGGCAGCTACACTGACATGAACATTTTCTTTCACTCCTCGAACAACGAGTAACTCACAGCTCCACATTCATGTTCATACTTGTACATTAAAAACACTCATTGAACTGAACCGGCTGCCCTGCAGCAGTGTCTTCACCCCCAGTGTGGAGAGGAAAGATTTATTACAGGTTATAGAAAAGGAAAGTCCCTTTAGGTAAGATTGTTACGCAACTTTTGCAATTCTCAGATTATTACTTTAGGACAATTTGTACTAAGAGGAAAAACGTAGGCTGCTGTAGAAAATCAGCAATTGACATTTCTTTATTAGTTTCAACCCTATTCTCAAAACGTCAATAAAAGCTGAGACATACCACCAGATTATAAAATGATCCGTTAGCTTGAAGTACTCACACAGTGCGTACTCTGTATTTAAAAAATACCCCACAGCGCTACGTAGATGGAAATCACCAACATGTTCACTGTCCGCCTGCAGCTCACAGCATTTCCACTGAGTGAGTAATCAAATGTTTTACAAAAACCTTGGTGGGCCCTGAGGCGAAAAGAGCACTCTGAGTCTCCGGAGTGTAACAGTGAGTGAATGAGTGAGCAGCGGTTCACTTAAGACAGCTCTCAGCGTATGTTTAATCACTATGAGAGCACATGCTCACTCTCAGACAGATACTGTTCTCTGAGAGTGTAGCAGAGATGCTCTTTTGGCTCGGTGACATCACTGTTCACTCGGGCGTTATGATTCTGATCATAACAGGACATGTGGGACTTCAAAGGGACAGTTCAGTCTGTTTGGACAAATGCTTCTTTATATGGGGATTTACAAGAGAATGTCCACACATATAATTTGGACCTGTTACATGCTGAGTTTATGAGATGTTGGTTGGCAGATTTGATTATCTAGTCAGAGCCAGGTTAGATTGTAACCATTATTTCGGTTCTTTATGCTAAGCTAACAGCTGCTGGCATGTCTTCATATTCAAAGAAAATAGAGGGGTATCCTTTCATCTTAATATCAGCAAGAAAGCTAATTACACATCATAAATTACCTTCAGGTTTAAACTGTGGAACTTAGAATTTGTAAAACTTTTAGGTATATTTAGTGCAGAAACTAACTTAACTAAAATTATTTTAATTATTTGTTTTGGAAACCAAAAGGCAAAGAGCCGTATCCTCAATCACTTCAAAAGCTGGGCAATGAGATGATTTATAACTCAATCCACTCGTCCATTAAAGATTAATTCTTTCAACTGACATTCATTCGCTGATTGTGCATGATATCATAATCATAACAGTGCCAAAATCTGCTACAATAGTGTTTTGTTGTTCATCCTAAACAGGCTCAGTAAGGTTTAACAATAAGATCGCTCCGTACCTTTTCTCATGTAGGTGCATGCAGCGCACTGTTGAGGTATGCCCATAGAGGGTGTGGATACATTCTCCTGTCTCTGCGTTCCAGACCTTGAGTGTGCGATCAGTGGAGCCGCTGATAATAATGTTGTCTCTCATCTGCGATGACCACACGCCCCCTGTGTGGCCCACCAATGTGCGCAAACACTGAAAAAAAAAAAAAAACAAGAGAAGAGCCTTGGTCAGTTTAATCCTCACCGCTGTTGAAACTCTGGTTGTTAGAAATGACATTCCAAGATGAAGACATTCAGGATGATGAGTTATAGGTCTCTTAGAATCACATTTGCAACTTTCAACCATACCAACTCCAGTTTGCCTTTAGGGGGCTGGAGGACGAGGAAAATGAAATTCCTGCGACCTTTAAGAGGAAACTTGAGCTCAGTCATTCTATACCGGCTGCTGTAGTGGGACAGAATCTCTCTGAGCTTCTATAATTGCTTTTACTTATCTGTCAGGAAAGCAAGAAATTCATTCCTCCTGCAGAGGGTTGACAACTGTCTTTAGTACAAAAGTGCACCCATTCATCCTCATTAGGGACGGTAGATTAGCTATTGATTAGAGTAGTTATGGAAATCTTTCTGATCAATTCAATTTGTGTTTCCAGTTTGTCTCATTTGTCCCTCGAGTTAATTATCCTAAATGTATTAAATTAAATTATTTTGGGGGGAGGGTGGGTAAAGAAGAAGAAGGGGTCTGTGCTGTGGTGATGTCGGGTTCAGAGTGGAGCGTGTTGCTGGATTGTACAACATGTGACCCCGCTGTCTGAAGCTGATAAGCTGTGATTGCCGTGCAGGGCGAGAGAGGTTTTTATTGCAGCAGAGTGAAAGAGGAGGACGATGCTGCTGCTTGTCTCTATTTAAATTAGTGGTGAAAAGAGCTTATTTTCTGTTTAATTGAAATACGACAGTTTGCTGTAATCAAACTCTAAATGATGCAAGATTTTTCTGTTGAATCAAAGCTGTGTTTGAGGATCCAAGAACCAGAATGATGGAGGGTGATTAGAGCCTACTCAAACACTGTGTGGGAGGACAGAATACCTGAATTGAAGGGCTTAGGCATCTTTATCTGTCAGCAAAACAAACATTAAATGAGTCTGTCTCTGAGAATGAAAGATTTGCCTTCTTTTAATGAACCTGTGGAGGACCTTTTTCCCCCCCCTTTTTTACACATTAGGGTTTACACAAAAATATTTAAATCTGTATTATGAGTTTTTCTATCCGTTTAAACAAACAGTGGGGAAGTAGCCACAACAGCAGCCTCAGAGCTTCAGACCAAGGAAAACTGATTTTATACCCCTATTCTATTTTTAGCCTCCTACTCGGCCTTGGCAGGAAGTATCAGAAAATAAAGGTCTGCAAGGCTAAGCTAAGCTGTCGGCGGCAAACGTGTTGCAAAGGTTAAAGTATACCAGCAGAGTTCAAGCATCACATTATAGTAGACTCACACTGCCTGATCAAAGATCACCCAGGCCATAACTGAGCCTACACAAAGCTTGCTTAAAGAGTCTCACATCTTTTTGCAAATGTCCCGCATTGTCTCTCTTTATATCATATCAAACTGAATGTCTTTGGGTTTTCCAAAGACAAATGTGACATTTGAACACATCAGCTTGGACTTTGAGATACTGGGAAGGACATTCCAGTTTTCACTCCAATTTTCATTATTTTAGACCAATTCTTTAATCGTTCAAGAGATTAGTAGACAGACAAATTGATATTGAGTATTCGTTTTGGCCCTAGCTTCAGCATTTGAGTTGTAATTTCTGCTTTTCTAATTACTGAACTAAATTGGTGTTAAGGTCAGGTCTCAACTCTCTGTTTGTTTTAAAGGGGGAGCAGGTGATCCGGGAATCAATGCAGGTGAAGCATCTGTTGGAGGACACCTCTCCCTGGATACGACGGCTGTCCACAGGTCTGCCATCTTAGATCAGCCTGACAGCTGAGACTGCTGCTGACAGCAGCACCAAGGACACACGGCTCTGTTAAGCACCAGGCAGCCACCTTTGAAGCTCTGAGATGTGTGCGGCTGGATGTGGGTAGGGGTAGGGGTAGGGGTAGGTGTGTGTGTGTGTGTGTGTGTGTGTGTGTGTGAGATTGACAGCTTTCACTACAGCTGGAGGACAGGCAAAGACAAGGTTATCAAGTGAAGACAGAGCCTTCTAGGAACATCTAAGCAGGAAAACAAGCTGTTTGAAATTCTCCTCACAGCTTGACTTCATTTCATTGTGTATTTTAGATCAATGAGACATTTTTATTTCTGTGCTTAAAATGCCCACTGAGTTGAAAGAATTAATGATTCACAAAGAAAATTTGAGCAGAAAAAAAAAGAAGTCTTTCCTTAAACTATTGATGGAAGCATCTGCTAAAATCGTGTCAACATCATGACTGATGCACTATTCAGAGACGTGTTGGGAATACTGTGGGAGAAGAATACACAAGAACATTTTTGACGCTTACGTTACACCGTTTGACTCGCTCCCCTACTACGACATCACAAGGGAATCTTTTGAAAGTTAGCGCAGAGATTCTGAGTGAAAGCAGCACAAGTGGCCAAGGAAAAAGCGTTAATACAGCTCCACCTCTGGCACAACTTCTCTACACTGTGACCAATTCCTTTTTCCATACTTGGAATTTAAAATTCTCTACCTAAGGTACGCGGCTGGAGCAGCTGCATCTCTAATGTCTCCTCCGAAGAGAAAGGACAGATGTAGCTGCTGAGCCCTGATAGCATGAGAACATAAACCCTTATAATCTTTAATAGTCCACCACGCTCATTACAAGGATTTCCTGATGAATGAAAAACAATCCAAAGTCAAACACAGTCTCCTATCAGAGCATGTAAGTGATGGATCAAAAGCCACATCATCAGTCTAATGGCATAAGGCTCCAAAAGGCGACCATTTAAAGGCTAACATCAGACTTCTTCATCTCTGTTGATCATTGTGCTGTTATCTCTCATTGATCCCACTCTGAGTAAGACTGAAGTTTGATGTTAACAGTTAAGCTTTGGAAAAGAACCCTGAGATTACTATGAAGGATTTATTTGAAATATAAAAGGCACCTGAAGGTCAAACAAATCATTCCAGAAAGGAAGGTTCTGGACTAAGTATTTCCCTGCCACCTCTGGTATTAGCGATATGAAGGACAAGAGAAGTCGGACATTAGGGGTGGGAATCGCATACAATACAATACTATATGATATGATGGGATATGATTTATGTGGCCTAGAACAAAAATACTATGATACATTTATAGATGAATGATCGGCAATGATATAATGAACCATCTCTTATATGGTATGAATATGAAATTCCGCTGCTCTTCTTTGGTCATGAAGTAGTGAAGCTGTGAGGCAAATTGGGCTTTACTTTTTAAATTCAAAATAAAATATGGGTATTTGGCATCAGCGATTTGATAATTTTGTCAAAAGAATCCGGAAGAAAATATGTCACTGAATGGATATTTTTTCTAACACCTAATAGGTATCTTGAAGAGAATTAGGATCAGCAAAAGGCGGTCGTCGGAAAGATATCTGAAATGGTTTAAAACCTCCAGATCCTCGACAGCCACTTCACTGTCCTCAAAATATAGCGAGGAAAAAGTAGAAACCCAATCCTTAGTTAACAAAGACTTTGAAAACTGTTGAACACAAAGAGGAAAAACAAATGAAGGTGTAGGTAATCCTATTGTATTGTTACTTTACCGTTTCCCTGGCATCGACAGCCACTTCATATAAGATGGTCGACTGTGCTTAATTAGCCATTCCCCTCAAGTGAGGGATTCTCTCTCTGGGGAAGAGAGCTCAGGGAGCAGCGAGGTGAAATCCACAGAAGGAGAGATGTGCTCTGAATGCAGCACCTCCAACTGAAACGGATTTAGGCTCATCTCGACTTCATGAGTAATGTAAACAAACAAATCTGAGTCGGATTAACGTTGTAGAGACCCCAAACAATGTGCTGTGTGTCTGAAAGCAGGGTGGTTTCACGGAAAGCCGTCGTGCCTGCTGGTGATGTGACTCATCGCAGACTTCCACCGCAAACACGGAGATACTGTAGCTGTAATTCACCAACCTGGCATCTATATATCCCTCTTTGGGTGAAGGAGAGATGGACTGTGCTCCATGGCTATCAGATGACCTTGAGGGACAACTGTTCTGATCAGCAAATGCTGTGACTGATATGCCAGTAATCACTAGCTGGCTGAGTGCAGACTTTACTATTTGTTGGTTGTTACAGCAGAGAGAAGCTCTCTGTTCTTTTATGTGAAACAGAAAGAGAAACCTACTGTGCCGTGATCATGCAGAATATCAATTCCTCTGCGGGGTTTTTTTTTTTTTTTTCTTTGAATGCGTTTTATTTCTGTGAAATGAAAGAGCAAGTCCCCAGCACAACCTGAACTCTACAATGTGCCAGGTAAGAATGAAATAAAAAAAAAAGAGTGGAAGAGAAAGAGGCAGCAACAGTTTAGAGGGGATTTTAGTGTGTGAAAAGCTCCTTTGAAAATGGAGTCCAACGCTGAGACATGAAAGCGCCGCGATTTTGCAACAATCTGTGAAGCTCTCTCCAACACCACAGTACAACCGCTGGCTTTCTTTCTAATACACAGCATAAAGCTGCAGCAAAAGGCCTGTGTGGCTGCATCGGCTCCAGCAATGAATACTAACAGCGCTTGAGGAAATGTGTTGTGTAACAAGTCTGTCAAATGGCTAAATGTAAGAGGAGAGAGTGGACTGATATGGCCGTGAGAGGATGTTTTTAGGTGACAATTACTACCTATCAGGTTAGAGGGAGCTGTACAGATATAGTGAGCTGTCAGATGTGAAGGCTGATGTGTTATTCGCAGAGAGATAATTGTGCAACACGCTATGCAAGATGACAGGAAGCCTTACAACCGTTAAGCAATAATTTACTGGCTCCTTCACTTTCCATCAAGTCTGAAAAATGAATGAAGCTGATCTAAGATGAACTGTCGGCCTGCAGTCCATTACTGTCTGCGGGAGAAGAGGAAGCTATTCAGACTTAATGAGTAAACAGGATATAGAAAAAAAAAGGAGATAAACCTACCTTTCCTGTGATGGCTGACCAGACTTTCAGCGTGTTGTCGTCAGAGCCGCTGACGATGCGGTTCCCACAGAACTGGAGGCAGGTGATCACGTGGTCGTCGTGACCTTTCAGCACCTTGGGAAGGGGTCAGAGAAAAAGATGCAGTCAGAAGGACGTAAGGGACAGGTGATCATGGAATGAAAAAAAGAAACATCTGACAGTGACATATCTCTAGTGCTTTAAACATCAGATAAATGGATAATGTCATGTCAAGTGCTGCAGGTGTACATAGGAGAGTTTCATGCTCTGTTTATGTGTGAGTGGGAGTGGGGGTCCTTTGCTGGCTAATATTGAGTCGCAGGACTGCTAGGTCAGCAAACGACAGGGCGCACTCTATATGCAAAGAGTAGGAAGAGCTCAGTCACCAAATTTACATCAGTGGCGGCCTAACACGACCTGAGGCTGTTTCAAAAGCACACAAGACCCATTAAGGATCAGCTCCAGCATGCTGGTCATGTTTCATGGAAACTTCCGAACAGGAAAAAGGCACATTGTGTATTTAGATTGAAAGAGAGCAAAACGGTGCTGTTCTGCAGAGCAGTTAGCAATTAACAGGATACCTGCAGAGCACAAACTTGACCTATCGACTTTTCATCAACACCACACCTCAGGTTGTTGTATTGAATTTGGCCAAGTCATAAGGACATGTTCTGATACATGTACACACATGCACCACCCCATCCTGATCCTGATAAAAGACCAGTTGTCCGGCCAAGACACTTCTACAAAATGGTCTTTATATAGCACACATGTTGTAATTGCCCAGTGTGATAATTGCCCATAAAAGGATGATTGGGATGCTATAAAAGAACTGCTCCGTGAGAAATAAACAGATTCTGATTGTTCAAGAGCATTTACTCTTCTACATAATGGCGCTGCGAGCACACTAGGAAGAATGACTGGACACCTGCGGCATCCGGGGCTGGAGTGACACTGCATAGTGGCCAAAACAAAAGGTAAGGAGCTTTATCCTACCAAAATGTGTATGTGCAGTCTGATTCCATGCCTTGGATGAAGTAATAGGTGTCTAAAAATTATCCAAAAAGAACCTACATTGTATGGTAAAAAATTTGTTAAAGAAAAAACTATGTTTGAAAATCCTCTGGCGGCGGAATATGTAAACCAAAATAAAAACGCTGAAGGTTTTTACTATAAATTTGGTTCAAAAGCACTGCACATTTGCATAATAAGTATCAGTGTGAAGTGCTGATTGAACTGTATTTTTTTTGGACTCAAGGCTGTCCAACAGCCTGTAGGGCAGTAATTCTTTTTAAAGATGTATTTTTTTGTGGCTTTTTGTGCTTTTAATGGAGAGATAGGACAGTGGATAGGGTCGGAAATCAGGGAGAGAGAGAGAGTGGAGAGCAATTCTTAAACAGGGGTATTGGTTGTTAGGGATTTCAGCAGTTGCCAGGGGGTACAGAGAGAGATTGTGGGGTTAGCTCAACTAATAAGTAAGCAAGCATGCCCAGAGGTACACAGGTAGCTTCTAATGACTAAACGCCCAAGGACACTTCAACATGTGCCTGCAGATGCTGGCGATAGAACCCTCAACCTTCCAGTTGAAAGATGTCCGACTACCACTGAGCCACAGTCTCACCTGAGGTTACGGTTACTCATTAACAGTTAAAAGTCATTTAAGTGGTAAGTTCAAGCAGGCTACTAGATAAACCATTTCAATAGTTAAAACAAATGGATAAATGGTTGAGATGGTAAGCTACATGTAACGGATAAACAGTTAAGATAGTTTCCTTAAACTAATGTATAAACAGGTGAGATTGTTAGAACTTAAGTTATTGGCTGAATCTTAAAGCTTTGAATGACAGTTCTTCCATTGTATGAATAATGGATCTAAACAGTATCCACTTCTACAGAACCAGTAGAGTTCAGCATTTAGAACATGAAAGATGTGAATTAACAAGGGAGAACATGAATTTGGCTAACAGAGCTTGCGGGGGAACCTCAGGCCAAAAAAGGTCAAAACCAGCGGTGAGGGGAATTTGAAGTTTGATCTACCTTGGGTGATTTGAGGTCCCCTCTCCTCCAGTTAGTATCTATTCTGTGCTGCCTGATGTAGGCACTCTTCCATGGGCTGTGAGTGAAGCCAGGCTTGACGATTTTCCTCTTCTTGAGGGGCAGAGGCTCATCGATGCCTGTTCGGAGGGAGACAAGGACAGATTGGACTAACAGGCACATTTTTCCCCTTGAAAAGTTTATTTAAAAAAACAAACAGATAACAGCACATCTTTAAACCCAGCGTTTAGCTCCGCACTGCTCCCACTGGGATTTCTCCAGCATTGTGTCTCTCTGTCTGCTTCGGTTGCAAAGACTTCACGCTCACCTTCTTCCCTGCATTTCTCCCTCCACAGCAAGTTGTCTTCTGCCAGGATGCGCCAGTAGCGACACGTCTGCGCTGCTTGGAGGAGGTCCTTCGGTTCCAGGAATGACAGCACATACAAAGCCAGCTGTTGACAGAAGGAGACAAGGAATGTGAGAGGGGTAAACGCAAAAGGAGACGTAAAAAAAAAGATCCATTATTCCCTGCAGCAGGTGTACGAAACAGAACAAGCAAGTTGTGGGAGAGGACTTTAAGTTAACTAAACAACAACAATGAAAAGGAGCAGCTGAGAAAACAAAATTGGTGAACAAACTATATGCGCAATATTAACAGAGTGGATCTAACTGACAAAGGTAGACAACGTCATTACCAAAGGATTAAATCAACACTTTTATTGAAGCGTAATGAAAAATAAACAATAGGAGCCTCTCATAGAGGGTCATAATACCAGGCCTGCCGTTTGTTAATCCAAAGCCTGAATAATAAAAAAAAACATAGAACCGGCTCCTCTGAATTACAGGGAGAAAAAACAATAGTTTGCCGTTTTTTCCCCCCTAACATATTCAAATACAAAGCTCTAAAAACGCAAAGTGTCTGCTGAGCTGTGAAACAATGATATAATCAGGTCAAGTGATTACTCTGTCATTTCAAAAAAACACTTCAATGGGTTCATTATGCAGGATGACGTGACACCTGCTGTTCATGTATTGTTTTTTTCATGATCAGAGATGATAATGACCCACAGCACACTGGGACATATTCAGGAGTGGGGTCATGGACATTAACATGGAGTCAAATGGAAACCAACAGGGTCACTCAAATACCTAGCAGGGGACATTTTGGACTGGTGTCGGCCAGTTTTCCTTTTGCTCTCAAGATACAGTATGTCTAGAATTAATGCAAATCAGATTTGTTTCTCAAAACAAATCTCTAACATCGACTGTCTAAACTGTTGTTTGCAAGTGATTGTATGTTGGGTTTTTATGATTGGACATTGCCAACCTTTATTATGGGTTGCTGTGGTGACCATGCTGATGAAACGGCTTTCCACAGCAAGAAGCTCAAGAAATGGAGAGCCTTTCTTCTCCCAATGCAACAATGATGCGCTTGAGTTGGTGCAGAACTGCTTAATTTTACCAGACAAAAACAGCTACGGTTGTTGTGTGCTTCACATTTCTCAGGCTAGCCGCTTCTGTCAATCTGTCACGTCTTTGTTTTGAGGCAAAAGGGAATACTCATATGACAATTCAATTTGAGCAGACAAAACTGAGATGAATTGATTGATTGCACGTTGAATCATTTTTTAAATGATCATTTATGATGTTTTTGATGTCAAAACTTTCTTTGATCAATCTGGAAACATTACCAAAAAAAGGATTTTGTGATCGCAGAGTGAAAAAGAAACCTTGGTTCTAGTCTAATCTAAGCTGCAATTAAAGACTAGATTCCTTTTTTTTTGTTAATCAACAAGTGAATTAAGTTGTTTTATTGATTTTTAAACAGGAACATTCTGACTATTAGTTTGATCTATGTCTATTCTAGTGAAAGCAGTCGCTAGATCTGATGTTCTTCAAACACTTATGTAGTTCCTGAGCTCCATGGAGATTTCCCCTTGTTTAATATATCAAACTTAATAGAACGCAAATCTTCTTCGACAATGTAAGTACTGAGAATATGGTGGAGGGAAGTTTTCGTACAGTTTGGTTTTAAGGTTCTTTCGAGCCGCTTGCCCCAGACCCACAAACCTTGACTTGCCTCAATCACCTGAAAGCCTGTCTGAGCCAGAAGTCATTACCAGACGATATTTCTAAAAGCTTTATGAATGGACCTCGAGTCTGTGATTGCTTTTTAAGCTTGACGCAAAGTCTCTTCTGCAGATTCACTTCATTCTTTCAATTTCAACTGTATCTTTACTGCGCCACAGGGATTGTCCTGTTTAAATGACTTGACAGCCCCGCCCAATATAAATCCAGCAGCTCTGGCAGAGAGGAGAGACAGGATTATGAAAAGAAGTCGGAGGGAACAGGATTTTTTTTTTTTTTTTTTTTTTTTTAAAGGAGGAGGGCTGATGTCCTGAGAACATATGATGCTTTTGAATATTTGGTTTTGAAGCAAGAAGTTCTGAAACCTTGAAATCTTACATCCTATTGCTCTTTACTGCAGCCTTCATCCCCACTTTTATCCTAACACCTGCTAGGCAGAGACAAGGTGTGAAGTATTTGATCAGCTACATCAGATAAGCTGGATTGAGGCTGTTTTGTAAGGATCCTCTATGTAATCTTATCATCAGTCTGACACTTCAGTTTGTTTGTATTGTCAGGTATGTAGCAGAGCAAAAACAAGACACTCACTACAGATTCCTCAAAAAGATGTGAAAGAAGACTGTGAGAGGATTAACGCTACAGAGGAAGCCCGTTCATGTTCACAGGGATTTCCCAATGGGAGTCCAGGTGAGAAGAAGAACAAGTACCAGAGATGTCGTTGGGAAGTGATAACAGAAAAAAATGTGTGTGGGGGAGAGAGAGAGAGAGAGAGAGAGAGAGAGAGAGAGATTCAGGGACTCACCTCTTTGGGCAGCAGGGAGATGAAGTCTCGCTGAAACTGCGGCTCGATCACCTGCATCATATGCTTGACTTGTGTGGGCTCACAGCTGTCAATCAACTCATCCAGCGCCAGCAGCTTCTCAGGCCCAGTCCAGCTCTGGAACACACAGATAAATACATACATTAAAAAAAACGAGTTTAAAAACTCATCTTTATTAGTCACCTGCAACAAACTCGAGTACATGTTATCAAAATGTGTAGGTTAACCAGTCAAGTAGAAGGGTTTGGTGGTTCTGCACAAGTGGTTAGAAGAATGGGAAAAACATGCCGCTAACTAAAAATACCAATCGACACTTTATCACAGCTAATCAAGAGGTTTATATGTGATCTAGGAAGGAATATCTAGCTGTGTTAAGTGACACTACAGTTTTCGGGGGTATACAAAATCATGACAAACACCTTTCTGCTTGAGCGGTTTAATCTGTAACAGATTTAGCACAACAGTAAAGAGCCTCTAGCTCATGAATGAGTACATCCTTCTGGCGTTTATTGCTGTGTGTTTTTTCTGTATTATCTCTGTACCGTCCTTTCCACTGGTTCCTTTTTTCCCATGTTGGGTATTACAGGTAGTAATGCACTAGATGAACACTGTCGGCAGAATATTCATTCCACCTCCACATCTGGATTAAATGAAATACATACTAACAGGTTGTCCAGGCTGATTGTGCCACTTTATTAGTGTCAAACTAGACGCCTTGGTGTGCTGAGCGTGTATAATCTCTTATTTGACTTGGAGTGGAGAGACTTGGAAACATACCGCCTTGTGCAGTGTGTCTGTAACACTTTAATGTTCCCTACGTGACCTCCTCAGCAATACAGAGTAGCTTGAGGCACCTGCCTATTTCTAGCAGCGAGCACATTAGTGGAAAAATGTGAGCATGAGGAGCCAGACTCCATTAACAGCATTACAACTCAGAGGAGTTATTTCTTCTTCCTGAACATTCAGTTGTTTAATGCTAGGCGCAGAAAACAACCTTCCTGCATGTTGGACCCAGCAGCAACAGTTGTTTTCCCCCGCAGAGAGCCAAAATCTAACAATGATTACAGGCTACGAGGCAGGATGGAAAATCTGGCACACGCAAACCACCTGTAATTTGCCAGCTAAAAGCTTTAGCCAGAGGTGCCGTTTGGAGGTAATAAAGGGTTTCAGAGACCTCCTTTCTACCAATTGGGAGGACCAGGCAACAGCTACTCCTGTGTTACATCAGTTTTATGACGTAGATTGACATAGACATATATAGACACATATACATTGAAATATATTGACATAGGTGTCACTTATCTATTGAAACTGCTGACAAACTTTATAGTCTTGTTTTTGCTTAGTATGAATAAATTCACTTGGAATATTTCTTGTTCAATGATGAGCATTTGTATCGTTCTTAATATTTTTACTCGGAACAGTTGTGACAGTCTCCAACTTAAAAATGAATATTTTAGAGACATTTTATTGGCTGTAAGAAATTTCTAATTATATTGCGTCTAATCTGAATTTTAATTCTGAGGTGCTCAACGTATTCCAAGAGTTTCATGAAAAAACTGCAGAGATTGATAACAGTTTGAAAGAAATTAGTTATTTCCCTAAATCTTCCTCCTATCTAGGCTTAAGTTACTGATTTTATTTTTTCTGTCTTTCGTGTAGTTTCTGGCTAGAATCAACGGGGAATTTCTGTGAGACAGACCAGGAGATACAGTCTGGCATCACAGGGCAGATACTTGAAAAAAGGCAGGAAACTCAGGCTGGTGCTCTGATATACAAGTGCTACTCCTTTGATCACCTCAGTCTTTATCATTCAAGATGCTGATTAAATACTGCAGCTCAGACAATCTGGGGGAATGTTCAAGTATCTACCGAAAAAATAATTCCTCATTCCACAAAGACTCAATTCTTCAATCTTTAAAGAGGCTGCAAGCAAAAACTAGATAACTGATGATCTCTGACACCGCAGAGGCAAGTATTCCATCTTTTATGCCATCATTATATACTCTGCATTGATAGTTAACGTTTGGATATAAATGAATATAGGTTATCTTAATGTATTTTAAAAAACAAGGTATATATTGAGACAGATGTGCCTGTGTGTTGGTTTGCAAGGGGTTTTCTTTTGACATTTTGAAAAATGCACTGTAGGCTTTTTCGGACAAGAAATAGTCTCACATGTTATCTTCCACAAACTCAACAGGTTGTTGACACTCTAAAGGTTTTTAACCAATAAATGACTGAGATATCTTGTGTTAATGAGTGAATGTAGAAGTGCGGATCAGTAGATTTTACTATTGAACGACAGAGCCATACAACCTGTTCCAAGTCTTTATGCTAAAATAGGCTAACAGCGCCTGATTATGGTTTTATGTTTTAAAGCGGCGACGTGAGTGGGATTCATCATCTCTTCTGTCAGCGTAAGGAAGAAAGTAACATAAAGTATCTCAAAATTTCTAACTTATCCTTGACTATAATGTGACTTTGTCAGTTTCATTAGCGTCCTTGCGCGTGTTTATTGAGTATAAGAAGAAGCTGCATGCTGCTTTGTGGTTGTGTTTGCCTCTACAGTATAATGGGAGTGCAGGCTGGGACTGGACTAGGGAATGTACAGAATGTAAGTTTGAGGTTTAGTTATCGGGGGGGGGGGGGACTGCTTTAGGGCAGGCTTAAGGACAATAACGTGTGAAACAAACGGTGAGGGTTCACAGGTTAGCCCTGCTTTTCAAAGATAATGAGCCGAGTCTCTCTTAGATAATGAAATCCTATGGATCATAGAGACCAGAGACCTGTCAAGGCTCATTATGTTAAAATGACATCCTGTTTCTACTTAGTGTGGAATTGTTAGAGCTCAAGACTAACAAGAAAGAAATAGCTACAGTATATCATGTTGCATCTAGACAAACAATAATTGAACATGATAAATAACCAGAAAAACAGGGTAAAATATAACACAGTACTACCTTACATGTTTCTATCAGCATTTTGCTATACAGCATCTGTACATCCACACAGATGTTTTTAGTTATTCTGGCTGATCAGACCTGGAAAGGTTTGCAAATAGGTGGAGCTGTTGCAATAATCTATCATGTAATAATTTCTAAGCACCAACAGGTATGATAAAGGTCATCAAAGTCCTCCTTTCCCAAAAGGTTTCTCCAAATTCAACAGGTTAAAGGAGCTGTCAGTCAAAAACTTGGCCACACCCACATATTCCTGAGAAGTGGTCTAATCATGGCCTCAATCCCTAACACCCGTGTAGGTGTACAGAGGATTTAAAGACATTAGCTACGATTACATGGACACAAATGATCGGAATAAAAGCCTGATCAGAATGAAATAACCTTTAGGTAAACACACCAATTGGAAGAGGCTGATCTGATCTGGCTCATTAGGAAAGAAATGTCATTCCGAACGAGAGGGGTGGCTTATGCCTTTCGTAGTCAGGATCAATATCCATGTTCACGCTAGAGCCGATCGTTTCTTTCGTGTTGGGATAAAACTACACTTACTGCGCATGTCTGCCCCTTTCTTCAACTGCACACGTCTGAATCTCCTGCAGTGATTTATCGAATGCGGGGCAACTATGTACTGCTGAGCTTTCCGATTAGTTAGGAAGAGGGTGTTCTATAAAGTTAAGAGTATGTGGCAAAAAAATATATCCAATTTAACTTTAAAGTATCATAGGAGACAAACATCTGTTCAACTATTACCACAGACCTGAAGTGTATTACAGACATTTAGTGACTTTGCCTTTAAGTGCGAACAGGTACAGCTTATTCCAATTCCACGCTTCAGTGCCTATGGTAATGCAGTGGGCCTGAACAACAAGGCACCAATTATCTTGGAGAAGAAGTGAACATTGATTGGGAGCAACATCTGCTTTTTGATGAGCTTTTGCTCAAGGGCTTGGAGATGCCCATGGGGGAGGAGAAGAAGAGAAGAAGAAGAATTAGTAAGCCACGCTCACCTGAAATGTTCGGAGCCATTCTTGGAGACCCGTGGGTGGCTGGATTGAGGTGATACGCCGTCTCTGCCCCCCCTGACCGTTGGCTGTTCTGATGTGGCCGAATGTGGTAGGTGTGGCTGGACATGGGACGATTCCTGTCGGGCTGCATTTGACAAGGAAAGAATTATTGCTTAAAAACTGCTAACAGAACATCATCTTTACAGGCAAACAGCTTTAAGAAGATCATGGGATACAAAGGCTCTTGATCTAACAGAAAAAAAGAGAACAATAGTAAGTCAATCATGAGGGATTTTAGCTGTTCCTTGGATAGTTTTTCTACAAATTCTTCAGATATTTTAACCACCAAGAACACATTAAATGACAATAAATGTGGTCTTTAGGTCACCTGAAAATTAAACATTAAAAGCTGCACTTTAAATTAAAGGTACTTTTGCCTGTCACTGAACTGATTTAACATAAAATTCCCACTGAAATCAAGTGGATGGGGCTAAGCTGATTCAAATAAAATCAGTGTTTTCTTGGTACATTATGCTTATTTCCCTTAGTAACACCCTTTCTTTTTGTTACAGACAGTTTATGACCAAGTGAACAGATGTGTTGTTCTTTTATTCACACAGAGGAGAAGTCATACATATATATATCCCTCAGGTCCAGCAGCAACTGTTATGTTCTTTCATCAGAAAAAAAAACCCTTTTATAGCTAGAAAATGATAGCCCAAAGTAAGCTACATTACGAGTAAATACAACATGTTCAGCAAAATAAAGTGTTATATGACCTTGTCAGCCGCTGTAGTTTCAGACTTGACACTCTACTGTTTGATCAGAGAGGAAGCACATTTGATAGACAGGAAGTGTGTCAAAATCCTCCACACAATCAGCAAACATTTGCTCGTAAGCACTTTCAAGATTTATTCTAAACCCAGAGACTTCAAAGTGCAACACAATCCCACAGATATCTGCTCAAGTCCAGGATCTCCTGCTGCAAGAACCTGAATGTAACAAGCAGCACAGGACTTCAAAGGGTGCCCACGTGCCGTAGTAATGTAAGGGCAGCGGGAGAAGCCATCCAGTGGGCACCTTCAATGCTTCGGATTCTGTGCTCTGGCAGCAAATTGGAAAGCTGGGGGTCCATTTCATTATTGATTTATTTTTAATGGGAGAGGAAGATGAGAAGGAGCCTGTTACATGGCAACATTTACAGTTAAGTGTGTTCACTGTGAATTTTGATGTGGCTACATGTGAACACATGCATTAAATATTTAGACCAAGAGAAACATCTGGGAGTGCTGCTGGCTGGATGCTGGAGATATGATATGATGTGTTGCATCATTCCGTTTGAAGGCGCAGAGCATCTTTGTTCAACCTTCTTGATATTTTTTTCCATGGTTGCTTTAGCATGTGCACAGCAGTATAATAAGCAGAAATAGATCCTTTAAAATATCTATCTAGATTTCTATGTAGTTTCTTGACTGTGCTGCTGCTGTGATGGTGTTACTTCTTGCACAGGATTAATTAAGCATCTATCTATCGATCTATCTAAGCTGTATTGTGTTGACATGTGGGCAGCTTTACCTTGGATACTCTGGGCCTTTGCAGGGCTTTTTTCCTGAAGGGAAAGATCGGACCTCGGGGCCATGGTCCAACTTCCTCTTCATCTGAGAGAGAAACAATGAGACATAAGAAAATAAATTAGAAACCAACACCGGAGGAGCCTGAAATTAAAAACACAAAATCCTGCAGAATTGTCTGAAAGGCTGTTCTGGCATCTGTTGTATAAACCAATCCTTTTTTTTCTTCTTACTGCTAACCAACTTTCTTTTCTGAGACTAACTTTATTTTTTAAGTGGAAAAGAAGCCAACTCATGAAAAGCAAATTTAAGAAAGGACACGGGTCACAAAAGTTTTTTTTTTTTTTACAGGAGCGGAAGCAGAAAATTGCTTTTGGAAGTTACAGACTTTGTTAACATTGTGTCTGAAATTCTGCATATTAAATAGCGACAGCACATTCTTGCAGCAGCTTTATGCAAATAGGAAATTAAACTTTAATGGGCAGGCTGGAAATTCAATTTATGAACATGTTCCATTACAAAGCAGCGAGGTATCTGAAGATAAAGGAGCTCAACATTATGAGATAGTCAGATACAAAGCAGGTGCTTGTTAAACAAGGCTGTGCTTTGTTTTGATTATTGTCCATGTTGGAGACACATGACAAGTGCACACTGATCCTGAGGCAACCAGACGCTGCTATAATATCCAGAGGCAATCATGCATTCACACCCAAAACTCCAGGAGCAGCGCAGCGTGTTCATGCACACATAATAACCACAAAGTGTTCAGGGAGGGTACGCAGTGCATTCTTTGGCATTGAAGTTGGATTCACACTGATACTCGAGAAAGAAAAAACAGAGTGAGTCGGTTCTTTATCTGTCTCTCCATCATCTGCGTGTGCACATAACACCCTAGTCCCCGTTACCACCTACCCTACCGCGCAAACAAAGGAGCCTGTGTAGCGGCCTGGGCAAGCCAATTTTCATCATCCCCTGCCTGCCACTCTCTCTATCAAGGCCTCGCTGCACACATGCAAGCCATCACATCTATTTAGTGTCCAACCAAAATCAAATAAACAATTTGAAAGTGGGGCCTTGTTTCTTGATTAATTTTGTATGTTCCGTGTTTAGGTGAAAGCTGAACAGGATTCGATCACAGTCCTACAGTATCACGTAAGGCTTTTTCTGGGTTTCATGCAACAAGCACTAACAAGGGTATATATTTTTAGACCAAATAAATAAACATAAGATTGCATCTGGATGATTCATTTCTGTTCAGTAAATTATGAAAAGTTACTTTAAATTTGGTTACAAAGGATTTGTAAACACTTTTTGTTTGAAGGGTGGTTTCTGAGCAAAGTTCTCCTTGACTAAATGAAGGGACTAAAGAAGGAGAATATAATATAATGGACATACTGTAAAGCCCGTCTTAGTCTACAGCAGGAGCCAAGCTGATTGTTCTGCTAAAACACAGCCTGCAGTGCTGAATTTGTTGCAGATCTTCCATTTTTATCTCCTGCTGTTGACTTAACTTTAATTGGCTTGTTTGAACCAGAAACCACATCCAAAATTTCACTTTCTCCTTTGCTTTGAGGCAAACAATGCCGTTTAGATACACTCGGTTTGTTACTATAGAACTGTATGCTCACACAGCGCAGGCACACACAGTAGAGTTGATGTTTGACTCCAAACTGTCTGCCGTCACAGTGGCATGATTACATGTCTGTCCACGAGCTATGTTCCCTTTGTTTACCACTATAATTTAGTTGAGTGTGAGTATGTGTTTGCGTGTTCTGTCCTCGCAGCGTTTTGCAGCCTGAGGTGCACATTTCAGAAAACGGCACGCTACAGTTTATATCAAACAATGATTAACTAACAGAAAGCAATCAAGAAATGCTGAATGACGAGAGGATATCAAGGCCAATTCTCTAGTCATTAAAAAGAGATTATTTAATCAATTCACCACAGAATCAACCATCAGCCTGCATTTACAGAGACATGTATACATGATTAGCACACCAACGTGTGCTGCAGGTTTAGGTGCCCCCTGGACTTTAATCTTCAGTCCGACATATGATTTGTGATCTTTTCCTCACAAGTCAGCTCCTGTGTCAAGCTGCAGAGAGGATCATGGGAAAAGCCGTAAAAATCTAGAGGGATTCATGATGGAAATGTAAAGAAAAGGCACTTGGAGATTGAATCTAAGTGGCAAAAAGCATTAACCGTTTTCAGAAACTGCATCGATTGCACTTGTTTGATTGGTCAAACGGTTTATAAGGTATGCCTGCTTGTAGGGATCCCGCTCTTAAAACCGAACTGCCTTGTTCTTAAAGCGGTGATCTCACTGCAATGGCAGTTCAGTAGCAAAGGAGAGCCGGGGTGTGTGTATGCATGCGTTGGGTGTGTGTGTTTGAGAAGAAAAGGGGGGAGCGCTGGCTTGGCTTTGAGTGTGTGCCCCTCTGTGTGCACATGTAAGAAAAAACCTCAAACTAAATGCGGGCGTGAAAAACAAAACACAGCGTGTAACCAGCGTCGTCTTGTGTTTTAGCCTGGGAAAAGGTAACCAGAGAACGCAGTGTTTGTAAATCACTGCTAATCAGTCCTCCCTCCCCTCCTTCCTCTTGGCTTCCCCCCCCCGCACTCTTTCCGTCCAAAAGCACGACAGATGGATACACAGAGAGTTAATGATATTTTAAAGACAGCAATCGCTCTTACATAATGTGTTGATTCATTCCAACACAGACTACATCCTGCAGCATCAGTCACATAAAAGATATCCTTCCTCATAAATCAAACACTGTTCTCAAGCAGCCATGAGAGAGTTACTTCACGTCAATCAGCACCGCAGGAGACACACCAGAGTTAGAGAATTGATAAGGACGAGAATTGAAATGAAACCAGAAAATGTGTCTTTAAAAAAAGGATCAGTCTTAGTGTCAGTTTTTGTCAGGCATGAAAATATTTAAGCTCCAGGCTTTGACTTCAAAATCCTGAAATCTCAAAATGGATGGAGAATACAAATGAGTCACCGCTCAAGTCAATAAACGATCGCCCATTGATTAAGAATGACACTTTCACTCAATCGCAAGGATTCATTGGGTAAAACCTACAACCCCACACAAACAAAGTGCACACAGTTGCACAAAAACAAACCTAAACGCAAGTAGGATTTGAAATGATTAACACATTTGTTTACATTTCACTCTCTCTCTCTGCGTTGTTTGTACTCAGCATCTCCAGCTTAGGCAGCATCGTTATATGGCTGCCATCCAGCATGATAGACCCGACATCCTTGAGGATATTTCTACCTCACGCAGTCTGACACAGTGACCCATTATCTGCGGATGGAGCCCGAGGCGAGCGCACAATGTCAGGGGACAACAGGCAGCAGCAGGCTGATCACATGCATGCATCTCCGGCAGTCACTTTGGCCAGTGCGAGATTAACCACTGCTGCATAATGTCGAAGCACAATAACCCTGCAAACTGGGGAGGGTTGCATGAGTAAACTGGATGCTTTTGCTCTTGTAATTGACAGTTATTTATCAAAGTGAAAGTGTGTGTTAAACATGGGAGGGATGATAGCAGCGGTGTACATATATATGGGGTGTATATTATGGAGCATTATGTGGAAGGGAGGACCATGGTTGATGCACAGGTGCAGAGAGCATCGAGCAAACGCCAAGGGAATACAGAAAAGGAAATTCAATGCATGAAAAATCCATGTTATATGCATCCAGCAATGCACAATTAAGTGCCCATATATACAGATAGAGCTACAGTAGAGACCCATATATAAACACAACCCTAAGCCCTGGATGTGGTGCGTTTATTTACAAATCTTAAGTTACTATGAAGGGGGGGGGGGGGGGGGGGGGAAGCCAAATCGTTTCGTGATTTTCCAACGTGTAAGGCAGCGCCAACACAACATATAGGCCCCTGCAATTAACGCGGCGTCTCTGGGGGTCTGCTACGCCGCTGTTCATCCTCCGCAGTGGCCGCACAATCTGCCGCGAGAGGCGCGTCAGAGATAATGAGGGCGACGGAGCGAGTCAAACATGACATAAGAAGACACGAGGACGCGTCTTGCATCTCGATTAGAATCATACTCACTTTATAGAAAATCATCTTTAAAGTGCCGTAGAACCCCATCCTTGTAACCCGGTGTGTTTCCCTTTTTTCTCCCTCTTCAGTGACAATCGGTGAAGTCCAAATGTGTGCGCGTGACGAAGAGATGGCTCTGACGGCGTGAGGGCAGCGTACTCTCAGGTAAATCCGTCTCTAATGTGAACATGCTCGGACACGTCACCGGACTGGCGTGCATGTAGTAGATCCTCCAGGTAAATAAAATAAATTAAAGTGAGGGGGGGAAAAAAAAGAAGAAGGTTCCGTAGTGTCACGCCGATCGGTGGGTGAACAATGCGATGCGACGATCCTGGAGGCGTGTGCGCCGCCGACCAGCCTCACCGAGCAGGGAGTGAGCAGATGAGAGAGGGAGAGGGTGACACTCGGCAGAAAGGGGGAGGAGAAGAGGAGGAGGAGAGGAGGAGGAGAGCGTCAGAGCGCCGAGCAGTGCCCTCTCCCTCTTCACAGGCTCCTCCAAAAAGGATCGGATTACAGCCTCCCCGGTGGAGACAGAAGGAATGGTGCAGTCTGACGTTCAACACTGTACGCAGAGCATCCTCTGAGAGAGCGCGAGACCAGGGACATGTGCGGAGCAGCAGAGACCGCGTGGGGTACGCGTTTGTCCCCTTGCATGAAAAAAAGGTGAACGTCCACTTGTTGCAGAACCTAAACACCCCACCCATCCTTGCATCCTGTTTTGCTTCACTCTCTGTTCACATCGGTATGGCATGCTTTCTTGTAAAATGCTTTGCATCTGAATTGCGCATATTTGCCTCCGTGAAAAGCCCATACGCAGTGATGGAAAAATAAAAACACACATCTATTCCAGTAATTCTCTTGAGTGTAATTTTAAAGTATTGCTAAGAAACTGAGTAAATTTGCATTTGCTAGTTGTATACTTGCAGCAGAGGGGGAGTTACTGTTTTGTATTTAAGACTTAACATCCATCCGTTTAGAAAACAGTCAATTATCTGAATTATCAATGAGTCTGCAAGAAGTCATGAACGAGGAGAATTATTTTTCAAGTTTTGCTACAGATTGCTTTAAATTGCCTGTTTAGTCTGGCCACCTGTCCAAGGCTCCAAATGATTTGGTAAGTGATTATGTAAGCCAGAGGAGAGCCGCGCATCTTTATAAATGAGAAGCAGGTACAGGAGAGTGATTCATCTTTCAGCCACTTATCAAGCTAAGAATATAATCTATTTAAATAATTCTTGCATTGTATTTCACTGCAGAATCTGCCTTTTTAGTTAGTTCTTCGTGTTCTTAATGTAAATCAGTTCAATTCAGCTTCACCTTGACCAGCTATAACAGAAATGCTGTCATGTTTATGTCTCTGTTATAATGATCCAACTGTGTAATATTAGAACCCTAGCAGGGCCAGCCCGCAAGATTATTTTGTACTTCTTTTATTGAAAGTACATTACTGCATCTGCGTGCTTCATTCAAGGCTTAACATCCCAGCTAAAAGATCACATGAATGACAACAGTCCACCGTTCTACTCTATCAGGCAGCAGTGTGTGAATTGGTCCATCAGCTGCACCTGCTTATTTGCACACAGGGAACAGGCCAATATTTGCATTTCAGTATGGCAGGTAATGGGGGTGATTGCAGCTGCCCAGTTTACAGAGAAATGTGCTTCTGATGACTTCTGCTTTTTCAGCTTTTGAAAATGTTAACCCCCAAGATGGTAGCTTTACCTTAAAACACACGAAGGCTTACTGTCACAGTTGTGGCACAAAGCACATTTATCTTGTTTAGCCTTGCGGGATAAATACAGCCAGAGCTTTTTGTTTGATTAATTTGGACAAATTGAGAACAGAGAATTTTAAACCAACTCAGGCTAACTCTTTCACATCACTGTGCTGCTAGGAAATCAAGTGAAACCATTCAACTGAGCACTTTGTTGGAGTTTAGATTTAATTTTGAGCATGGGTGTGCTGGCTTTTGAACATGCTGTAACTTTATTTTCTCATGCAATCATTTATCATCTAATCCAGTTGATGTTAGTCTGGAACACAGCGTTAGTTTCAAAGAGATCTTTAACATTCGCTCAACCTCACAAGACATCAGCATTACATCATGGAAACAGGGGACACAATGAAGGGTCGTGGGAAGCTATTTACAGGTAATGGAGCGTCAGGAACTGGCAGCTTTCCAGACACTCCCAACTTACACCTGTAATTACTAAGTGACCTGACACAGGTCACGTAGGGCTTTTTTTTCTGAAAAGAAAAAGCTTGGCAAGGAATTGTGGTTGACAAAATGTCAGCCACAATTGAGGATTGTTGAGTTATGTTAGAGAACACAAGAAATGTGCAGATGTGAAACAGCACTTGATATCAACATGCGTCTTAAGCCCAATGCCAATGAAACACCTTTAGCTAGCACCTGTATAAGGAAAGAGAAAGAGGGAGGGACATGTGGAAGAGTAAGTTCTTCTTGAGGTGAAAATGAAGATGACTCATGCAATTTGGGCTGATTTTTGATTCTTAAGAATAATGTGTTACAAACAAACAGTACTGTGTTAAACACAACCGAGCATCTCTTCTTTATGGCTAACACAGTATGCATGCTTTAATATAATTGTCACTGGTAATATTGTCATTGCAATATTCCAATATAGCTGCCAATCTCATATTTTCCTCAAATTGTGCTCGTACTCTAAAAGTGAATGAAGTCCAGTCCTTTACTGTAACAAACACCAAGTTTTAATGAACACATCTTGTTGATTAATGTATGACAAATATCATGATCAATTTCCAAAAGTAGATGGGTGCAAAAGGCTAATGGTTGCAACTTTAGTCGCACATTCTCTCCATTAAAAAAAATCCACACGTCCTCTGCTTTCAACAGTTGGATGTGTGGGTGCATCAGACGGAGCGGGCCGATCTTTGTCTGTGTGTGTTTAAGGTGGCCCTCATGAGAAAGGCCCTCTCCTCGCACTCGGCCGGCTCAACCTTTACACAGCACATTGGAATGCTTGGCATGCGAGAGGAGCTGCTCTGTGGCCTTTGAATAGGCCGTGGCCTCCTTTGTCATTTTCCTCCTGCCGGTTGGTAAAGCATTAACAGACCCCCCCCCCCCCCCCCCCCCCTTCTGATGCTGACCTCCCAGTTATCCAAAAAAAAAAAAAAAAATCCTACTGGCCAGACAAATATTTCCCTCAGTTTTACACATTCTGTTTGTTTTTTCAGCAATAACAAACTCTCAGGTAACTCTGCTCCATATGACACCAGCCGCTCCTTTCGCTGCCATATTTGAACGGCAGAGGAAGTACGAAAATACATTTATTACATCTCAGAGCAGCAGATAGCTGGCGGGGAAAAGCAAATGCTGTCTTCTTAAACTTTGCACAAATAAAAGATAACATCAATGCCAAGGATTCAGCATACTGACTCAAGAGATTCACTACCAGTCTGCAGACAAGTTTAGCATCCTGCATGTGTGACGATACAAGATGTAACGCATGGATTAGGAAATCTTGGCTACACAACTTCCTTACTTTCCTTGACAGTTTATTTGCCACTGTTTTGATTAATAAACCTTTTATTCAATGAATAAATGTCAAACTGAAGTTAGTCTTTTTATTGGTAAGTGCATTGTCCACCCAATCAAATATGCTTTTAAAGCAAGGACATTCTCAAATTTTGGGGGAAAATGTTGACTATTGTGACTTGATGAAAGTCTTTTTATTATTATTCAATATTTTAGAGCTGAAATGGAAGGAATATACACAAGGACAATGACATGTCTTCTCTAATATGATGAATAGAAGTTTGGCCTTCTATTACGGTCTTTTGAATACCTTTTTGGTACCGTTTTGGACTGTTTGTTGGTAAACAAAGAAAGCTCATTATGTCAACCTTGGCTGCTAAAACTTGAAAATGTGTTTTTTTTTTTTTTTTTTTTAGGTTTAAAGGCCATACAGTAACCAAGAAACTGCTCAGGATATTAAACAATTTCGAAAAATTATCAGTCCTAAATTGATGATCTGAAAAGTTAGGCTACAAAAGATCTATGCTTGAACACCTGTTTAGTAAGAATGGGGAAATGTGCTAATCTTAATCTACAGATGTTGGATGGAAAAAAAGCAAACCAAAGAAGCTTTCATGAGCAAATGTTTTATATGAGGTGGTGAACTTGAAAGAGACAAATACTTCCTGGGCAGTGATGCATCACTAAACGGGACCATGTCATTGTGTGATTGTCCACTCTGTGGCAAAAAAAATGAGGACTGGGGGGGGGGTGTCCTCTGAATAGATTTTTCTCCCTGACATGGTGAAGTGTGAGCCTCATTTTAGGCCCAACAGATGCAATGCGTGTGGGGGAGGTTTGATGAATAAGGAAACCATGGATCATGGCATTCTGCAAAGGACAATAATAGCATCATCTGCATGGAATCGCATTAACATATCCTACAGCCACCCACGCGACTGAAACATTCAAGTTTGAAGAGGTCAGGTCAAAAAAGAAATTAAAGCGAGAGCCTCTGCTATCTCCCCTGTGACATGAATGCAGTTCATGGAAAATAAATGAAGAAAAAGAGGTCCTTATTTGCAATTATTGGCAATTATTTAGGCAATGGAGGTTGAAGCAGATGCAGCATTTTGAGATGTATACAAGCGGAGACACCTTGAGAAACAATTAATGGCCAATAGCATTGGCAATGAAAAATGATTAGATGGACAAAACCTTTTATATTAAGGAGAATATCAAATTCAAGGAGCTAAGGTCCAGTCTTGTTGCCACTTACACAAGCATAAAATGGCAAATGGATTAAGTAAAGGTTGTTTAAAATAAAACTGCAATAATAAAAGTAAAGCTGATATTTGTCTTTTAGCATTCTGTGGAATCTAAATGGGCAATAAACTAACTTAAGAAATACATTTGATAGCATTTATGCAACAATACAACAATAAAAGTCAATTTCTTTCTGTTATTTTTGCATGAAGAATAAGCAGAAGGCAGTAAAGAAACATGACAATGATATAATGCAGAAAGAAATGCACCATTACTTTAATATATAAGTTTCTAAACGGGACAGGAGGCTGGTTCTTCATTTTGTGTTCTTCTCAGAATTATACGTTTTTAAACAGGAAACATTCATCCTTTAAACTTCCTCACACGTTTAAACCATGGAGGCTACAGAATAGCGTGTACACCAAAGACGATCCTCTATTTGATCATTAGCAGAACTACAATATCTCCCCCGTCTCCTTATTTAGTCATGTGTACCGATTAAAACTGACCGCAGAACCCCCAGCAGGGCAATAAAGGACCAATGTTGATTTCCCCAAGGAAAAGTAGTCAGTCTGGAGTGAGTGCTTAGGGAAGCTGATATTGACTCAGTGGTCTCAGTGTGAACCCTGAAATGAGGAAAAGCTGCTCACAGAAAGACAAAATAATGACCCAATGTCGTACAGATATGTTAACATTACAGGTGCTTTATGTTACAGAACATGTAAAGCTACAGGAACACAAGGATGACACTGGATTAGTCCTGGGGATCTCGGGAGATATTTTAGAGGTTGCGGTAAAGATGGACTCCTGCAAAAGGTGTATCATGTGTTGCTCTAGATGTAATGAAATCCAAGTAATCAATGACTAATGACTCGTCCTTTAGTCCGATCGCAGGCAGCCTATCAAAATCAGCCCAAAGCACAAGTTCACTCAAAAGCACAAGTTATGTTCGAGTTATAAATACAGCTGAAAACTTGGGCTGCAAGATTGATCGTCTTATTCAGTAAGTTACTTCTCTAACTGCATCCCCTTCCTCATTTCAATGGAAATTCCAAGTTCATGTTTATTAACATTGACCAAAGTCACAAGTTCTTCTCAGCAGACTTAACATTTCTGTACAGTGACAAAGATTCAAGGACAGAAATGTGATTCCATACCAAAGCCTCAGTTCTCCATTTTGAACAGGAGAAATTAAATAGTTTGTGTATGTTTAGATTTAGCAGTGATATAATTAAGTATAAGAGAATCAAATGTTAAGCACAATATAAAGTGAATAAAACGTTTTAGAGTTAGAAGCGACACAAAGTTTGTAAGAGCACAGGTCAACAATGAGTCAGGAAGAGTTTTGGCCTTGTAGAAGAAGAGTTATGAACTTGGACTGTCTCTCGGGTTAAATAAATGTTCTGAGTATTTGAATAAATCATACCAAATGAATCTCGGAAGTAGGTCTTACAAAGTGCAACTTTGTACAAGAAAATGCACAACACAGAGGTATTTACATTTCCACCATATCTAATCCTTCTCCGACTACAGGTCTATCTGTTTTTTTTTTTTTTTTTGCATTTTGAGGCAGCCTGAGCTGTCGTCTTTCATTCAGAAATGAAAGAAGGTTATGGAAATGTGTGTGATGAGCCAGGTGAAACTTGGCCAAGGCTGGCGTAAACATTTACACAGAACCAAATAAACCTCTTTAATCATCCAAAATTACCACTCTGCATCCCAGATGAAGCAGAGCGAGCCAGATTGTGCCTGCTGGGTGTTAGCTGTCATCTGTAGAGCCCTAAATATGCTGGGGAACCGTGTGGGGACATTGTGACACTGACTTGGTCTCATTTCTTGACCTGAACTCACTTGCAGACACTCACAGCATCACACTGCCTTCTGTATTAAATCCGCCTTTGTGATACTGATCTCATCTGGAACACCATCTACCCATACTTACCCCTTTATCTCTCCATCAAAGCAGACATTTGCATGTTTGCTGTTCCAAATAAAGGGTTTTCAAAAGAAAACATGTCTGAGCTCCCCCTGAGCTGAGATTTCACCTTAATCTAAGCGGATCACAGATCAGAGGATGTGATTTAACACAGTCTGTTAGACGCAATAAAATAAACAAATATATTGATCAGTCTTCTTTCTGTAAGGCATTAATCTTAGTTATTTGTAAGCTATATTAACGTCATGGCTCTATGATAGCAGCATTGATCTGTATGATCTTCTAGTTTAATATAGATTGAAATATCTCAAAAACTATTGCATGTATTGTCATGAAACTTTGTGCTGATACTCGTGGTCAGCAGAGGATGTGTCCTTATCACTCTGGTTATCATAGAATGTCCTTCTAGCTGGGGCGTCGGTAGCCTAGTTGTTAGTGTGCGCGTCCAGTGTACAGAGTCTTAGGACCCCCAGTGTGGGCGGCCTGGGTTTGAGTCCAACCTGTGGCTTCTTTCTCGCATGTTATTCTTCACTCTCCCTGGTTTCTGACTCTAGCCATTGTCCTATCTGTAAATGGAAAAGCACTGCACCCTAAAAAAATAAAAAAGAACCTTTTCTTCTAGCAACTACCCGGGGAAAAACTTCTACCCAACAGATGGCAATACAAATGTATCTAGACATTTTCTTGTTTCAGATGATTTATAACTTTGATGACCATCTGATGCAGCCATGTAGATTGCATCGCTGACTGTCATGTAGAGTAAAATACAACAATAAATACTGGATGGATTGCCATTAAATCTATTAAAGGGACTCATATCAGGATTTTCATTTGCTTATCTGCTTTGATCAAAATCAGACCTGCCTAATATCCCCTCTTTAGCACTGCGAGCGTCACTTAGCGTTAGCATTTAGCTCAAACCTACACTCTGTGCACAGTCTCAGATGGCATTGTTGATGGCGCTTGTTTTATAATAAGACAGCGCTGCTCAATTATCTGTACATACTAGGCTCATAAATTAACACATGTTAATTTGCATACCCTAGCACTTCTAAGAGAAACTTCTCAAAGGTGTGCAAGAACAGTTCACACTCATTAACAGCATTCACCATATCTCAGCTCATGTTATAATTGGAGAGGAGCTCTGCATTTAAAAATAGTTCAAAGCTACATGCCAGTGGCGCTACTAATAATACTAATATGCACTCTCATTGAGCCTCCTCTGCTGGAATCTGAGGAAGCAGAGAAACAATAGAGTTCAAGGAGAATGGTGCCATCTGTCTTTGCAATGTGCCTCAAAAACTTCCCCTAAAAAGAAAACCCCAACAACAACAAGTGAGGCAAAAACAGTGAGGTAGAAAACAGCCAAAGAGTAAAGGGTGGTGACCTCATCGCTGGTAAGATAAATGGAGGGATACTACTTTAACAACTTGTAGAAGGACGAAGTTCAAGAAAAGAGGAGAACAGGAGGGAAAATGATCGGGGGGAAGGTTGGGGAAAGCAATTTTCTCCTCAGGATGAGGTATAGTAGCTGTTTTCTAAAGATTAAACCAAGGTGGATCCCACTGACAGGTGAGCGTGACTAATGAGGTAATCCGGGAAGAACATCTTCCAGGTTTGCTCAGCTATACGTTGAAAACACAGCCCTCATGTTGTCCACTATATTCTTGATAGCGAGGTTGTGTAGAAGAGAGGCATAAATGGACAGGGACAAATGAAATATATTTATTTGATAAGAGATAACTACATGACTCTCATCCTGACACAAATTCAATTTCCAGAAAGTGAAGGGCACATTTGATCTTGTTAAGATGTGTCCACTGGCCATGCTTTGAAGGCTCTTGTCTAAAGTGTGTGAGATTATTGGTATCTCTGGACCACCAGCAGAGAGGCTGATAGCAACATTTTCAGTGTCTCACTTGACTAGCTATCAAGTGGCATGTCTGATGGCACAAAGTGAGATTGACATCATGAGAGTACTTTGAAAGAGAGATCAAAAAGGGGGCACATAAAAGCTCATACATCTTAAGACTTCTGGCGTTTGTTTGGGTAGATGAATGATGCAACGGAACAGCAATGGAACTGTGAATAAGACTGTGGACATGACCAGATTTTACTCAAGTATATACTGAGTAAATGAAACAACTCTAGCCCTACAACAGGCTTCTGTGAAACTAAACATGTTTAAAAAAGTGTAAGGATTTAAAGGAACCGCTTCATGCTAAAGAATCACCTTTTGAAGATGATGTGATGTGTAATATGTGATGTTTCTAACAGGTGTGACCAGACTCCTGGTGAATGCAGATCTAATCTTTTTTTCTCGTATCTCCATCTTTAGTCGCCAAAACCTCCTTAGGTAAATATCTGTCCTTTTAGATGCTATCTGCTCCGCTATGTTCACCTGCCACTTACTGTGTCTGTCTTGTGTTGTAAGATGAGCAGGTTTTGAAGAAAGCTTTTATCTCTACTGCCTCCTGCTACTGAAAATGTTGCTGTGCTGCTACATAATTCAATGCTATGATTGGACCAAATGTTAACAGTATGCCCAACAGCTAAAAACAATGAGCGTTAAGCTATTTATAAAGGGCCCCTTTAACGTCGTCGTTTCCATAAAGTAATTCATGGATTTTGATTAAAATACAGTTTATAGGCCCATTATAGATCCAAGGATTTTCTATATAAAAAAAAAAAGAAGAATGCATGTTTGGTGTTAATATTATTATTCAAAATACTTTCTGAACGGTGTCATTTAAATATACATTTAATGAATACATTAGTTTCATTAATTGAATTGAATGTGGTCTTCATTAAAGTTAAACATCCAAAATGTTTCTTCAATATCCCAAAAACAAAAATAACACCAAAAATTTCAATGATGAATGAATCAAATCAAATTTGCTGAATCGGGAGACATTTTTTAGAGCTGTGTGCACACACACACAGAGAGTTGGAAATGGCAATAAAATGTGTTTCATGTCGCTCCACATTAACAAATACAGACTCTTAGCAGTGCTGTGCTCTGTGAACACAAAAGATGTGGGGCTGTTATTTAACAAAACAGCCTGAGGCTAAATGAAAACTGCTGGCAGAGAAAGAATCCAAGAGAATACAGTCATAAATAAAGTAATGAAACATGTTCATGTAGTGTACTGAGATATGGGATTATATTCACTGTGTTCAATCTGGTATACTGCTACATCTGAGGATCAGGTAGCCTGTTTGGCTGAGACAATACCAGTTAATGAGAAAAGTAAAGTAAGCAGGAATTGATATAAAATATTGGCAAAACTTTTGACCCCATTGTATTAAGAGTCAAACTGCAAAAAAACAGTGAGGGCATAAAACAGAGCGAACTGAGAGTCTTTAGAGAGCAGGGTTAGATGGATGATAGTGATGCTGAGCAAGATGCTACTCCCAAGGCTACATGGAACGACACAGGTCAAAGGCCATAAATGTTTCATTTCCGGGAAGGGCAGAGGAGCAGTGAACCTTGGGTGGCTCATAAGCATGTTTGTTACACACACACACACACACACACACACACACACACACACACACACACACACACACACACACACACACACACACACACACACACACACACACACACACACACACACACACACACACACACACACACACCACACCACACCACACCACACACACACCACACACACACACACACACACACACACACACACACACACACACACACACACACACACACACACACACACAAAGACACACAAAGACATGATACTACTGCAGTAGTTATAGACAGAAGAGGTTTACTGTATGTATCAAAGCAGATATGTTGAAAGTTGCTGCAGGAAATACGGGGCTCTTTGTAATGAAAAATGTAGTTCATGAATAAATAAAATAAGACAGTTTACTTGACACACAAGATAAACAAACTCTGTGCTAGATACTGTAGGTCTTGATAAATAAGGACCCTTCCAAAGTCCTGAGCAGGTTTACATTAGCTGGTATCACGTGGAGTTGTCAGGCAGAATGAGATATCAACATCAGAAATGTCCGGCTGGAAATATGCCAAATAAACCATAATTAAAACATGATGATGAATGATGAATTGTGTTTCCATGGACAATATTTGAAGACCATTGTATCCTTTTTTCTGTATAAAATCACCAATCACGCTGATAGGCTACACTAATGTAATACAGTCTTGCCCTGTACTCAACTTGTGTTTCCTAAAGATGTTTTGCAAAGAGAACTTGAATATAAACCTGAATAATAAAACAGCTATGCATATCAGCTGTTTATTAGTCAGGCTCTATTTTATTCTATAGTTTCAGAGCGCTGTTTGCTGTATGCTTGTGGTGGGTAAGACTCCGTCTTGTCCAATAGAACAGGCATTGCCATGTTCTATTTTAATTGTAATTTTGTTTCTACTTGCACGACCTAGGAAAAGTAAGTTAGTGCTAGCTGGGCTTAGTTAAGGTCAGTTGTAAGGCTGACGATGAAGCTGGATGCCATATGTCCAATGGATCTTAAGGTGGAAACGTGTCCGACTGTGAGGAACGGCAGCATGGGGCCTCTGAGGAGTTACATCCCATGCTGGGCCACATGGAGACAGACGGAGGGCAGAGGAAAAACCAGCTGCTGTTAGAGGAAGTCTTCAACGGCTGGACATGAATTATGAGTGAAAAGGGAAGAGTATGTCATAAAACTTCACTTGGAAATTTACCAATAATAAAACTTCCGTCCTGTGACTTTGATGGATTTGTTACAACTACTGCAAGTCATTAACACTTACACTGCTTTTGTCAGATATAACACTTCAGAGGAATTGTTGGCTGCCTTTTTGTGAGAATTTCAAACTAAAAGAAAAGAAAGGTCTACAGTGGAACCAGTGGTTCTGTGTCAGTGATATGACTCAGATTTTTGCTGCAGTGTTTTCCTACTCCCTGCCTCCGACTCATACTGCTCCCAACACGTACTCTGAGAGCACTCCTACACACCAAACCACACACAAGACACCGCTAACTTCCTCTCTGGCAGAGGATGAATAAGGGAAGTAGAGTATATAGGGTCATTTGGTAAAGCACCTTTAGGAGTTTGTGTGTCCTGTAGCTTATGTGCTGTGTTTTATGCCATGCATAATGGATACAAAAAAATCCCCTGAGAGCCTTGCAATAGGGAAATACAATGCATAGTCATACAGCAGGCAGCAGAGTGCAGCGCTCAGGCATAAGCTGATATTGATAGAATGTAGCAGAAAGTCTGTAGTCAGAGCCGTGTTTTGCCAACATCAAGGGCGGTGTATTGTTTCATATATTATCAGACAGATATTGTCTGAAACTTTTTGTATTTATTAAAGAAATGTCAGTCATGTCAGACAATACTTTCTACACCCCAAGAGTTTCTGTAAGCTGAATAATTTTTCTGAAATATCACAAGAAATCAAAGAAAGCATCTTTTTCATAATACGTGGAAGAACTTTCACAGAAATAGGATAGAAATATTCACAGATATGAATCAGTGTCTTATATCAGAATCAAACATATTTCTGCCAGGATATACATTAAGTCTACAATAAGCCTTCATCTATAATGCTGCAATATGGAGATACAATGAATGTTATTGTTGTTGGCTATATAGTAAAATGAAGCAATTACGTAAATATGACTTCCTCTTCCACTGGCATGAATACATTTTTTGTCTATTTACTGATGTCTGTGATTGTCTCTGATGCTGTATCCATCTTTCTCCATGTCTTGGTTTTTTCATGTATGTATCATGTTTCATGTATATTTTGTCAGGTTGTATTGTTTACCTCACTCGAGTCTCGACTGTACTCAAGCAAAAGATCTTGATTTCATGACAATAATACATAAAGTTTAGTTCTCACTCTAGTATATGTATCCATGTTGTCTAGTTTATTTCTCATTATGATTCAAAAATATATTTAAATATATTTTGAGGGCATTTTTTGCCTTTAATGGATAGGACAGCTGTAGAGTGAGAGGAAATGTTGGGAGGAGGGAGTGAGGGATGACATGCAGCAAAGAGCCGAGGTCGGTTTCAAACCCACGGCTGCTGCAATGAGGACCATAGCCTCTGTACATGGGGCGTGCGACATAACCGCGAGGCTATCAGGCACCCGTTAGTAAATAAATGTTTTGAAGTGTTTTCAAATGGATTACATGCTCCATTTCTGCCGTTGCTTTAATTGCTTTGAGAGAAATGGACTGAGAGTATACAACTATGTGACTAGTTCAAATTGATCAACAGATTTCCTGAAACAACAAAGAACTGAATCTTTCTGTCAGTATTTCCATTTTAAGGTCAGGGGTGTTGTGTTAACCTTTAAATAACCGTCCATTTATTAGACATTTATCCGAGAGGTCAAGCTTCAACACGCTATAACATCAGATTTTCACCTTGTGGCAGGAAGTGTATTGTTGGTACAAGCTGTCAATTGTCCCGCTTCATTCTACAAAGCTTGTCACTCATCTTGATGAGCTGTCAGCATTGAAACGACACGTAGCCTGAGGGTGTAGTAGTAGCTGCATTTATGCAGCTACTACTGTGGTATTAAAGCAGCAGATGGTATGAGTGAAAACAAACATATAGAGTCAACTGTTTAAAACAGTGAAGAGGTTCCCAGGGCCGAAAAAAAATAAGCAGGAACAATGAAAAGTTGAAAATATTTGGATGTTTTTCAGGGTGTTGACTAAGCGGAGCTTTTAGGAGAACTAAGCTTTATAAAGAACTAAAGGTATAAGAACTATTTGTATTTAAGAAGCTGAAAACAGAGTATTTGGTGATTTATTTTCTATTATAACAAGTAGATGAAAAATGATTAATCTTTGAAATTGCTAAAAACTATTTAATTACTCAATATCGTCTAGACTCTCATTTTCACACCAGGAGTTTCCAAACTGAACACATGTCTCTATTAAATGCAGAGGAACACTTGAAATTAATAATATCACACGAAATAAACAAAATCCTCCAATGAGAAGGCTTTCAAGTCTCTAACAAGCGACTGTGAGATCTGTTCTGTCCGTCTCCTACATCAACTATTCGTACAGTGTGGATGGATTTGATCACTTCTGTTTTGCATGGAGCCAGTTAAAATGCTGTGCTGCCATTTCTTATCCTGTAATTTTGGTGACTTTCCCAATGTAAAAAAAAAAAAACCAAGAAGCCAACTGGCCAGTCAATGAAATGAGCACAAGAGTGGAAAATGGAAGTGTGGTCGGAACAACTTCCCAAAAATAGAATTCCATGAGCACACACTGTCATACTCTCACACCGCAACGACATGGAAGGCTTTCTTTTTTCTTTTTTCCCCCCTCACTCAGAAACCACACAGTCTTCTTCAGGGGATGTTTGGACTGCATTTTAAAAATAGCGGGACACAACTTAGGGGGTAGAGAGAGAGGATAAGTAGAGTTATCTGAACCAGCAGAGCAACAAGGGTAGGTGTATCCTATCATCACCTTCATGTGCACAGCACTTGAACTCATCATCGGAGCGGATAATTTAAGTGAGTGTTGACAAAACTGGAGTGGCTGAACTTCATGTTTAAAGGGAATTGGAATGTGATTGAGTACTGCATTTGTGGAGTGTTCCAACCATTTACGAACTCTCAATTTAACTCCACTAGAAGATGTTGAAGTCAAAGGGTATCAACACTTTTCATTCATTTTATATTTCCTAAGGCGTGTTTCATGGCCTTTGATGCAAATTCAAGCTGAAATTCAAGATTTCAAATGTCAGGCGAGTCAAAATGATGTAGCTGCTTAAAACTGGATTTACTGACACATTCGCATGTTTTGCTTCGTTTTACATTACGACACATTTTTTCATGATGGCTGTGGAGGCCTTTATAGTTGTTCTAATGTTTTACTCGGTCTGTATTAGCGTTTGAATAAGAACTAATTTGAGACTAATTTCCCTGTCTGTTTAATGGAGACTTGTGTTCAGACAAGTTGTCAAAGCTAAGGAAACATATTTTCTTCTACAGTAATTGTCACAGTGCGCTGTTTTCTTTTCAAATAGAGCGGGATCACAGCGTCAGTGAGTGAACAATTGTCAAATTGGTACGCACCGAGAGCAAGCACCACCGCCCTCGTCCCCCCCTTGCAGGTTAATGTCAAAATCCCTATGCTGGTTATGCATTGCTTTCTTTTCTACATCAAGAGACGGACAAACCTCGCCGGTCCTGCAAAATGCTATCGGTCCGCTGTGCTACATCTGGGCAGTAGCGCAGGTACAGCAGGCCCATTAACTGGAGCTACAGCCCTAGCTAGTGGCAGTTGGCTGCGTTCGAGCTTAAGACACATTTTACTAGCACTTTGGAACTACAGTACATTAATAAAACAATTAATTGTAAGGTTACCGGAATAGTTATTCTGAGGTCATCTAGCAAGGGCAACAATGTTTAATCAATGGTGCACATCCCTAATCATGATTATGAAAAAGTTAAGTGTCAGACTGAGGCAAGATGATGATGTTTTGGACAACAGAAGAGGTGTATAGCTCTGAAGAATAGGCCAATGGGTATTTAATATTCAGTATGGGATACACAGGTAATAGTAACATGTTTGATTTTCTGCTTTATTAAGAAATATTTAAAATATCACATTGGTTTTTTTTTAAAAGATGTGTATAATGCAGCTCATGCATCCTTCACTAAACCTTCCCTCAGTGTTCCTGTACTCCGACTCTTCCCTCCCCTCAGCACACTTTCTACTGATCAATATTCCAAACAGGCCAAAATGCTATCATTAGCAAAAACCTTCACCACCCCGGTTCATGTATAGGAGGCGGGGCTCACCACACCAATTCAGCCTTGACCCTATAGATGACCTGTGAATTTCACAATAGGCAGCCCACAATAGCTGCCATGTGCCCGGTGGTTTAATCTCCACAGCCCATCTGCTGCGGCTGCTGCCTGTTAAGACGAATCTGAGAGAGGAGAGGGAGTACCCGGCTCCCCTCTGAAGCTGATGGGTGTCTGTCTCACTACATCCTGTGGGACAGCTGTATGTTAATGTGCACGAGAGGCCGGGGACAGCAGACACAGAACAAGGAGCCCCTTTCTCAATGGGCAGCCAGAGGCATGAACTTGGCAGATTAAACATTCAGGAAACAAATAAGACGGGCATCCGAAATCAACAACAACCACCACTAACACACAAGCCTGCAGAGAGGAAAAATCTTTAAGTATTCAAGTGATGAGTCTGGAGAACTCTGCCTGCCATCTTGTGGTTTTTCCTCAGTTTGGAAATGAAAAAATAAAGCTTTAATTAGGAATGAAAACACCAAGTAGAGAATTCTCTAACTTCTAATTTCATCAAGAGTCCTAAGAGTAAAAGCAACTGCAGAGTTAAGACCTTCAGTGTTTTAAGCCCTAAATCAGGAGGAAGAGTAATTATTATCTAATACTTCAGCAAGTGTTGGTTTTACTGTTTCCTTAAACCTCATAAAGCAAAAGGCTGGAGGTCAGTGACAGATTTCTGAGTCTGTATTTCTCAGGTATGAACAGCACAGAAAAAGCGTTGTTGCTCAGAGAAAATCCATTCAATAATTCAAGGCCAGACAAGTTGCAGATCCAATCTTTGACGCGGTGATGACGGAAGACAGGCGGGGGCGTGGGCAGCGGTGGAGGACCCCACTCCTAGTAACCCCCCCCCTCCTCTCTATAAACTGTTGCCTGGCAACAGGATTCGCTCTGACTGGCCTCCAGGCTGCAGTATGCTGCCTCTGGCCTCATCCAGGGATAAGGCTCTTGTTTTCTATTAGAGTCAGACCCATTCTGGCATTGGATGCAGGAGGTTGCCATTTGGGGATGAATTCTGCAGAGGCTAGAAAATGAAGGCTTCAATTTCACAAGAATGGGGGTCAGTTTTGTCTCAAAATGTGACACAAAATCATCAAGCAGTGCTGGATATGATCCAGGTATTTCTTGCCAACAGTTTTATGACAATTTGTTAGAATCTTGCTCAGCTAAAAACACCATGGACATCAGGCTACATCCCCAACAGGCTGGAAGCATCAGCTTAAAAAGGAAACAACACAACCTCTAGAGTTTCTCTGTTTCCTCCAGACATCTGTCTCTGTGTCTCTGATGCTCCCAGAGACAACGTGGCTTAATTGTTATGCAGTGGAGACACGCTTATAACACATGGATTGTTACCAAGCATTGATTCAGCTAGGCTCAAAAATAGCCATATCATCTGAGCTTGTCCTGTTTTGCGCTCGTAGACATTAAAAAGCACAAGGATGAAAAACATGAATGCACCATCCAATGGTTCTGAATGGAAAATCGAAAGCTTACAGACTTGGAAAGGACTGAAAGTGTAGAACAGAAGAGATGCTTCCCATTTGGTCTTGGGCAGATATTCAAATTTGAGGCTTGCAGGTGGATTTATTAACACGCATCAATAATTCCTTGACATGCAGGCTGCACTTTACCTGACATTTACATACTCTAAAGCACCAGCAATCTGAACGGAAGACTGTTGTTTTTCATTAGGAAAGGCGCTGAGCCACTAAGAAATGCAAATGTGAATACACCTGACAATAAATAAAACCAAAGCAACAAAGTTATTTTTGTGACAGAAATTGCTGGGAGCAGATATCTGCCTCTCCTGGTTATTAATTAGACTTAGCATAAAAGGAACCAGGGCTCTTCCTCTTCTTAAGTGAAAGTCAAACATTTCCCCAAAAGTGCATAAAGTAATTCCAAAGCTTCTTGAGTGACCCTTTTGAAGTCGGTGACAGACATGTTGAAGATGGAAACTTCAGACATCAGGACTCTCAATTACTGCACTGCTCTGTGAAGTTCGAATGTCTTTGGAGTGACTTTTTCCATGTATTACCAGATCGTTAGAAGTGCATTCACCTTTTCTTCCAGGGTGAAATCAGTGCAAGCCATCTGGGTTCTGTGCTCTGAGAAAGTTTATCGGAAACTAATATAAGCCTTCAGCGGTCTGAGTTAGACTACTCACAAGGATAGCTAACCCATTTGCAATCTTTTCAGAACACATTTCCCTTTGCTGGTCTCCCTGGACACTGTTTCCTTGATGAGCTGCAGTGAAAAGAGAACATAGAGAGGAAAGTTTACACTAGAAAGAGTTAGAAATAGGGCCTGTGTCCTGTGTCCAGGTTGATCTGCATGTGTGAACACAGCCCAATTTTTCACCACGACTTTTCCCCAGACTTTTCCTACCAGCCCCCAAAGAAACATTTCTGAAGACCTGGGGATGAGCATGCGGGTACGTGAACACACCAGGTTTAATTTGGGAAAACCCACTGTGTGCCAATGGGCTGGTGGATGCCGTTTTCATCATACGAATTCTGCGCGACCAGTTTGATAATTGTGCACATAATGAAGCTGCTTCATATTTCTACTCTTGGCCAGTATGTTCTTTTCCATTCATTTGTTTAAACAGTGAATACACCCAATTACACATAGCAGTGACACAGAGGCAATAACCGTCATCATGGATCATCATTGGATATAAGTTGTTCACCTGCCCCTCCCTCACGATGGTGAAAATCTTCTGCAGTGAGGGACATGCGTGTAAAAGATCGATTTCAAAGGCCAGTGTAGTGAAATGTTCTAGAAATTTCAGGAGTGCATGTGTGAAAATGGATATACATAACTACTGTATGGTGACCTGGCATATCTTGTTATACTTCAAATATTCTTTCTTGTTTGTCTTTTTTGGCCAAACTTAGAACATGATATATGAATACATATATTACTGTGATCATTCATGAATCAGAGAGTATCCTGGTTTCTGTTGCTGTTGTGGCAGTTGAACTGTTTAAATCCTCAACATGCCCAGAGGTGTCAGCAGTTCTGCCAACACTTAGTTCTCTTCACAGTTCAGGATGTTCCCACTGAAATATACGGCTGTCTGGACTCTGCAGCACTGTCACACCGTCTGCTGGATTTTGTATCTTTATCTGATCACCACACTGACACCCATCAGGCGATACTTTAGTCATACTCCATGTCCTTGATGTGATTATTTCACTATCAGTGTGCACATCACCATGCATTGTTTAGACATGTGAATAAGTTTGATGCAGGAGGTAAGTGCTGCAGTATTTCTACATTTGTTTCTCATCTTTAAATGAATGCAAGTATCTCATTTATCGTACTTGATAACTTTTTATTAGCTCTGGTATAGAAACAAATGATGTGAAATTTAATGTCTTGTGTCCCTGCCTTCCAGAAATAGTTTTACAATATCAAATGCTATTAAACCCAGGCAGCACAGGATGTAGTAAAAACGTGTCTAGTAAAACATAGATTTATTTTAAAGAGATGGGACAGAAAAGTATGGAGTAAACTATAAGTAGATAAAGTGTGGTAATTATGCAATTTTCACATTTCTGACTGGACATAAAAAAAGGAGGTCAACTCTAAGCTTGCAGATGCTCATCTTGCTGGTAATGGTGAGAAAAAAAGAAAGAAAGTGAACTGGGTAGCGGGCGCTGACTTGGCAGGTGCGTCTACAGCTGGCTAGGGGGATGGTGCTGCATCACAACCTGGCCATGAGGCTTTCTGGCAGGCCCGTGGGGTCCCGCTCTCCCACGCTCATCACAAATTAAAGAGAGCAGTCGTACCAGATCAGCACTTTCTCTTATCCACTGTAGCATGCTGATGGTGTACAGAGGTGTAAAAAAAAAAAAAAGGCCCTGAGAAGATAGGAGGAGATGAAGCGTGAAGTGCACATGATGTTGGTGCTGCGAGCCTGAAGCAACTCCACCACATCCAGGGTGACTTCATCTCCACTGACTCTGTTAACTCCAATGAGTTTGTTCAGTTTAATAGGCATGACAACCTCTTGAAAGAACTTCATAATGTTATCTTTGTGGTTGGAGAGGGCAAAGACTTTTGACATCCCTCTTGGGTCCAATATAGGTTTGTTCCTAGACGTCTTATTTTAAAGATGATTAAATGCAAATTTCTGACTTACCCAATACCTACTAGGTAAGAAAACAGAGCACACATTTTTTAACATGGTAAAATGGGGAGTCTGCACAGAGTCTGCAGGTGAATGTCAAATTGGTTTAAGGTGCATGGCTAACATTAGCAGTGCGAGCGCCACCAGCCTGGTTGATATGTCAGTTTAACCTGACGAAGCCTACATACAACTTTATCTCCATTTTCTTCATTACTCTAGATTCACTTTGCTTGTTTACATCCAGGCAGGAGAGCGAGGAGAGAAGGCCCAATAGCGCCCCACTTCTATGGATACAGCCCCAGCTGGTAGCAGGTGGCTGGATCGCAGCTCGGACATAATATTTGGCCAGCATATAAAATCTAAAATCTGTACAGTACGAGACAAATTGTTACGTTTTGTTAGATAGGAGGGAGTCAGCAAAAAGTAGAGACAACATATAAGGGGACAAGATTGTGTGGTAAATGTCCACACCTTTAAAAGTTAACATTAGTTGTATTCAGGGGTGACTTTCATTCGGCTAAGCTGTCCCCGGCGTGGTCGTGTTTTTCCACTGGCCTAATGGTAAACAACAAGTGGGAGGGCTAACAAGCAGAGTAATGAGGCTGTGCTAATCACATCAGAGCTCTGTTTTAAATGAAAGGCTATGGCTGTTGCTGCCCAGTCAGAAGCCATAACTGGAAAATCTAATGTAGCCATGGAATCCTTCTTATTGTCATCCATCACAGTAAAATAACTGATAGTAATAATAATAAAAAAACAAGGCTGAGCAGATCCAGCTGCTCTTTGTGCATGTATGTGTGCATCTCTGTGAGGAGCCTATCATTGATTTTTCATTTTGTATTAGTAAATTAATCCCAACAACGTGCACCCCCCTATCCACATCAGAGGAGAGGATATTGATTGCTTTGCTATACCGCCTTTAGGAGGCCATGAATTTCTAATCAAAACCAAAATCCTGCAGGGAGCCGCATCAGGGAAATTATTCAATTTTTGGCCATGCAAAACAAACACAGCTAAACTGTTTGGGGATGGAGAGAAATTGCAGCAGAGTCGTAGATTGTGACCTTGTGTAATTTGTTTTCCATGGCATGGAAATCCAGGACTGGCAAAAGCTTTATACATAAAGATTAGGGCTGCACGATATTGGGGAAAAATTACATTGTAATATTTTTGTTTCCTGCGATATATATATATTGCGATATTTTTTAAAGTTAACTGCTTCACTCTTTTCAGCTGAATTCTCCCTGACTCTCCCTGAAATGATGATTACAGACTCTCACTTGATTGCCTCTGTCTCTCTCTGCCTCCGTGAACGCTATTTGCGTTTGCAAAGAGTCTTAATCATGTTGATATACGTTTATTAATGATGTTGATCTATAATATTTCCTGCATTTGATTCTTCTCACATCAGGTCAGGCTTTTTAATAACGCGCTCATGCACTGAGGTTCCATCATTTAAGTTTCCCTCTGCGACCAAATAATATTACGGGGATATTTAGTAAATATCTTAACGTGCTGCGCACAATGCATTTTGTGAAGATGGTCCGCCGTGGAAAGAGAAAAAGTGTAATTTCTGCAGGAAGCAAAGCAAACTTTAAGCAACGGATTACTTCGACATTAAACTACGACTGTTTCAAGTTCTACGGCAGCTCATGAAATCGTAAGACGTGGGAAGGAGGGAGTGAAATACACAATAAAATGGGCTATCAGAAGATCGAAACTTAGACCTCAAAAACAAAACCGAGAGCCCGTTCTGACTGAAGACAAAGTTGAACGCACAGATCTGGAAGCCACTGCCTTTAACCCCGAAAGTGTTAAATATAGCCGCTTGATATGTGATGTTAACTATAAGCAAACTCTCAGTCGCTCGACCACTCACGCTGCACGTCGCTCTGCCTGACCCTGATAACAGCAGGTGAGTTGACAGAGCGCTGAGAAGGTGTTCTAACTATGCGTGGTGTTGCATAACGTTGTAAAATATATAAATGGATGCTCATTTATACTCATTTAGATCTATTAGTATTGTGAATGTGCATAGACAGGCTACATAAACTTGATTGAAAGGCTCAAATATATTTTTCGGCTCCAGACAGATTTCTTTTTTTCCGACACATCGCATGTCATCGTGATGTGACTATTGCGCATGCGCACATCGCGATGACGATGCTGAAACGATATATTGTGCAGCCCTAATAAAGATAAAGTAGAAAACTTTAAGAGGTAATGAAACATCAACACCAATCCTGAACACCACTGAGTTTCAAATGAATTTAAACTCAAAAGTAAAATTCCATTTATGTTTCAACAAGGACGACAACTAATCAATATTATTAATCTTAACTGTTTTATGGTTTGAATTTCCATTATTAAATAAGAGTTGAGACAGATGTATAAAAAAGCCATTATTAACTGTGATTGAGCATCATTAGATTGCTCAATTTGCATAATCAACATTTATTTGTTTGTGTATTGAGAACGAAAGGCTTACTCACTATACAGAAAATAAAACTAAAGGGAGTATTTTTCTTTTCTTTTCTTGAAAGAAGAGAAAATTACAAAATTTATAAAACTAGAATAATTAAATATTTATCAAATTTAAGATTTAAATAATCTAGGAATACTTTGATTTATACATCAAGTGAAACGGTAATACAATGACAGTTTCTCTCTGGTCATTGAACACTTGTCTGATATCTATTGTTTTGTAAAACAGTGTTTAAAAAAAAAGGAAAAAATAACTTTTACATGAAGAAAAGCCGGTTTTACATTTCCATTTCAGACAAAATGCCATTTAATCCCCGTAAATGAAATAAGCACTTTTACGGGCTGAAAACTGGAATATGTATCGAAGTTTGACATTTGTCTTGAACACTGTACAAAAAAAGCTACTGGTGAAAAAGTTATTTGCTCTCAGGCATAATCTCATTGTCCTGTCTAATATCTGAGCATTCAAAAGTGCTTGAGGGTTTAAAGTACTGCTTTAACACACACCTCCTTCCAATGGATTCTCCTCCATTATTATCCATCTGGCAGCAGAATAATTTCCCTTCACGCCGAGATACAGAGTTTACACTCAGACATATGCACTCAGGCAGTGGACTGTGTGTAAGAATCAATACGCGATGCTTAAATAAGATTGTAACACATTTCTATGTGGACCAAGCTTCTACTTAACACTATGTCAGATCTGTCCTGCTCAGAAAGGATTCTCATGGGTATAAATACAGTCAAGTTTAATAAAATGACATTTTTTTTGTCCTTCACTGGACATCAACTCACAATGACAACGATCTGAGATCAAAAGGAACGTCATCTTGTTGCCTCAAATATGACTGGGGTAGGTCAGATGTTGGCGACAGCTTTTCCATAAGATAAACCAGAGAGTGCAAAACAAGGGATACACTTCACTATCTTCACTATAATTCTAGTTTGCTTCTCAGTTTAAACCTTAAATTATGACTTTTGAAAAGAGAGGACAAATTTAGATTTTAAACCCTTACTTATGTAAACAATAAGCTACAATGTTTGCTACATGAACTGTGTTTTTATCTATCCTGGGTTTACTAATACTTCAGGGTTTGTACAGCCTTTAGAAATAACTACTTAGCGCAATTTCATGGCACCAAAACCTCAAAGTTTCAGTAGACGGGATAAGAAAACCGCCCCCCTCATCATTCCGGCAACTACGTAAGTCTACTGAGCTCTGGTTTTTCTTCACTCTACATCTGGAGTCTGATGCCAAGGGACAAAAAAATAACATATTAGCACAACATTTTTTTCTTACAAGCAGGGAAACCATTTATCGGGTAAGACTGTTAAGGCCCTTCAAAGCTGTTAGAGCCATTGGGCGATGTGTGATTACATTCTTCAATATTGTGATAACCATATGTAGTGTGATACATAAACAAATATTAAAGAGAGCATACAAGCTATAAATCACAGTTTTTCTGTCCTCCTGCTGTTTGTGATGTTGTAAACGATACCTGTGTTTGCAACATGTTTCTACTTAATCCCAAGGATTCCCACTTTGCATCTGTTGACTTTCACTCAATCAAACTGTAGCACACCCAAAGCTGAAAGCTCAGCAGTCCACTCCTTGAGCATAGGAAAGACACTAAAGGCTAAACATGAACACATTACATTGGTTAAAGACATCTATGATATGCAATACTGCATTTATGAATATGAAAATGTCCTAGTTTCTCATACAGGTCGCTAGGATCCTATTACCCAGGTGCTATGTGTCCACAGATCTTCTCTCTCTCTCTCCTGTCTCTGAAAATGTTTGCCAACGTTTATATGACGCATTACTGTTGCATTGAAGCTGCAGAGGTGTGCAACAGCATAAGAGCTTCTTCAGACTGTTAATGTAGTATTGAGTGCCACACTCGTAGTCGTCATAACAACCAGAACATTTAATGAAGCTCTTAGCTGGGAGAGTCTGCATGTGGAAAAAGAGTGAAGAGGAGACAGCAGATGTGCGTCTGAGGGACGCGTGAACTGCTTCTAAATACAAGTTTAACTGCAGAGACGACGATGGTAAACAGCAGGAGTGACGCGGCTTTCTGAAGAATTGATTTAAAACTGAAGCATGACAACGGAGAGACCTGACCACGTATGGTACAACAAGAACTGCAGCAAACAACATTAAGGATTCCTATCAGATCATAGAATCTCCGCCGAACCTTTTTGTTGTTCAAACTATCAAAGAAGAACCAAACGCACCGGCTGTAAATACAGACAGAGCAGTAATGCACAAACCCTCCGAGCTATACAATAACACAGTCATTTTCCTGGGTGACACTGAGCACTCTCCTGCCTCAGTGATCATAATTTTAAGTTCATGCTGCCCCCTAGAGGCAACAACACTGCATTTGTGATTTTGCAGACACAACTCTTCAAGCAGCAGTGAGGAGAGCATTGGGTTTATGTACAGTTTAGTCTCTTTACATGAAAAGATGGATTTAGGAAACACGGTGTATATGAAGATGTGGAAAGAAATGTATATGTTACACATTAAAAAATAATCATTCTTACCTGTGAGTTCCATTAAAGGAGGGCAGGACATAGGAGAGAAAAGACAAAGAGAACAATTTTTGGTTAGTTAAAGAACATAATAATAGATAATTGAAACATTACAATCAGATGTGGTCACATGTGTAACTTTGGGAGAACTCATACCACTGAAAAAAAACTTCCTCAAACAGCTTTTAATCAAACTTTTTTTGGTACAGAAGAAATGGTCTATATGCAAACTCCCAAGATCATTTGATCACTATTATTAGTAACAAGGACATGGTTTCTAGAAAAATACATTTTCTTTTTTTTTTTTTTTTTAAGATTACATATAAAGCTACTTTGTATGCAGAGAATGGTGCAAGTCATTGTTCATGGTAAATCTGAAAATTCAGGGACTGATTTGGCTAGCCCAGACTTTCCCAACCTTGGGGTCCAGACCCCATATGGGGGTCGCATGGAATTCAAATGGGGTCCCCTGAAATTTCTGATTATTGATCATTGAAAAATGCATTTAACCGTTCTCCCTGAATTAGAGACGTTAGCCACCTAGCTGCACATATCTTGCACTGAGAAAAATAAATAAAATCCTCACTCTCTGCCTGTCTACCTCTGTCCAATAATAGCCTTGTTTTGGTCTAAAATTCATGTTAACTTGCAAAATACAAGAAAAAACTATCACATGATTGAAGAAAGTATCATTTTAGCAAACAGCTGTATGTGTTTTGGATTCCAGGGCCCCCAGAGTTTTGTGAAGTCCAAGACTGAAAGCCAAAAAAAGGGTTGGGAACCACTCGGCCAGCCAATGAAGCCAAAATGATCTGCAGCGATAAAAAGACTGGGGCCTTAACGATGAAGAATATGTCTTTCTTTTTTTGATTTGGGTGAATTGACCCTTTAACAGCTGTGTTCCCATTAACTGATGTTGATGCAATACAAACAGGTGCAGGTTTGCTTGCTTGATTTTCTAGTTCAAACAGAAAAAGTCAAATCTGATCACCCTCTCTCTATACTGATATTACAGCACAGAAACAGAGAATGCAAAGAAATAAGCAACGAGGATAAAGAAAAAAAGTACATTGCCGGATGATAACCTCATGCTCAGTAGAAATCAATCTTAAGCAAACTGATTTAAAGTTGCTCAATTTGTTTTCAGGCTGAAAAAAAGCTCTCGCTGTTTGGCCTTTTGCAAGGCCGGACTGCAAGGACTACGAGAGGGTGGGATTCACAGCTCTGTAATGAAGGTCTTTGTTGTGGGTGTCTGATGTGATGTTGTGTAGGTGATGAAGCAATTCGCCTCTGGTTCATACAAATCGATTTTGTTTCTCTAGTTTCTCAACCAATTGTTCAGACCAGCGTCTGCTAAAATGTTTCAGCACCGAGCCTAAACCGCACAAACAGCCGAGAAGTAAAAGCAATCTCTGAGTTTGTCCTTAAAGGAAAGAACCAGAGATGAAAACAGTAAAGAATGAGCGATAGTGTGCAGTTGTGGGTCTGAAAGCAAAATGTGAAAACTACAAACTCCCACACAGGAGTCATAGAGGTCCACATGCTGCGACAAGGCTGAGGCAATGAGTGTCAGGATGAAGCTGCACTTTAGTCCAACTTTACTTTCACACGTTTCTTGACTTACTTTGCATTCTTATTTTTCACTCATTCATTTTTAGATTTTACACAGTAGGAACACTGAAACCAAAACTGAAAGTGAACAGAAATTGCTGCAATCATCCCAAACATGCTCACAAAGGCAGCTTTTACATCTGCATTCTCAATTCTTAAACCAGAGGGCGTAAAATGGAGAGACTCAAACAGACTGTGAAAGCTACCTGTATGTTTTCATTTATACCTACATGATGGGTTAACATACTGCATACAGCTCACATGTTTTTAAATATCTACACATAATTATATTCAAAATGACAATCATGCACCAGTAAGGACTGAAACACAGATGCTAATGACAAAGAAAAACTGTGCAGGCAGTGGGTGTGAGCCAGATGCGGTTTAACCCTTTGTCTGCCAATCTTACAATGACTTTAAATGGATTAGTGCATTAATAAGTCAGTTGCACTTTCACAAAGGCAACTTTTCAAAAAGTGAAAGTTTCAAGAATCAATCACGGTCTGTGTTGGAGAAATACTCAGTCTGAAGGATTCATCCTTTCTGAGAGTGAATGACTCAATTTAGTCAGGACAATAAGCAGCCGGAACAGTGTGAGCAGGCAGGGTGTTGATTCTGCTCCTCAGAGATAAGACCGGGAGTCATCTTTCTGACCGAGGGAAAAACTAAATGAAGGAAGGAGTGAAAGAAAAGACTGCAGAAGTAGGAGGAGAGACAGTCTTAAAAAAAAAAAAAAGTGATATAAGGTAGAAAGAGTAGATGTTTTATGAACAGTGAGACATGCAGCATCCCCCCCCCCCCTCTCTCTCTGTTCCAAGTCCTAAGAGGGAAAGTGAAAGGAAGCAATCATTTCCACCTCATTGCACTGTTAATGACACAAAAGGAGTGGTCTGTCCTTGAAGGAAAAGAAAGACACATTTCTCTACACCCTGGAATGCTTGTGTTTTATACTTAGGATCTTTTCACAGAGATGAAACTCTTGACTAACGAACATTTAAACTCAAAGTCAGCCATTGGCACGAGGCCGTTTCTTCAACTTTGTCCACCAACAGTCGAAAGAAGCATATTGAACCATTCTTCACAAAGGGGCACAAGTGAGACAGTCAAGACTATTATTAGTCATATATTTACAGAAATATATGCACATTTACAATTAAGTCATCCACCTTCTCACAGCCACAATGTCGTGGTGTTTTTGAATAATTAAGGTAAGTAGGCTGCAGGAAGTTTTATTTCATTAAGTAAGTAACCATTATGAAGCTTTTTATGCAGTGTGGGAAGAAATTAAAGTAAGAATCTTGGGATAATGTGTTTGGCTGCATTTACAGAGATGCTTCCAATTTTTAATTTAAATGAGCCCTACGTGATGCTCCTAAATCAAGGTGCTATAAAACAAATGCAGGGTCTTTAGGTAGATAATCAGATTTTTTGGTAACACAATATACCTCCAATTCAAGGTCTGTATGTGCCGGTGTATATTCCGGCTTTGCTTCTTTGCAGCATTAACACCGATTGTTCTTCTATTTACCTCAGGAAGGCCATGACCGAGGATCAAACATCAGCCGTCACGATAACTATACGCTGTGGCACATTTCTGCCACATAGTTTAATAACTCCCTGTGCAGTGTTCTGGGATGTGATAAGCCTTCAAAGTCATGGATGCACCTCTCAAAAGGAACCCAGCTGGATCACATTTCATTTACTCACCGGTACCTGTAGCAGGGCGGCCCCTTGTGGTTTTTTAACAGAGAGGTGTTTTTGGTGCAAACACAGCCTTCCTTGTCAGACCTGTACATACAGAACCCCAGAGCCAAGGTCATTTTTAAACTGCACAAATTATAAATATGGATGTCATGGCCTCAACCTGGCAGTCATCCATCATCTCTCACCGTGTGCATGCTGATAATCAATGTCAGATGATAAATCAGGTTGAGTACATCACAAAGACTGGGGAAGGCCACTGAAAGCCGCAAAGAGGAGCTCCTGTACATCTCGGAGAAGATATTAGGGTTAATGCTTGTACTTATAACCATCTTTCTGTTCTCTAGTTATCATAATAATCATAACCAATGTTTTTATGAACTCTATGGACATATCCTTTATACTGAGATATACACAAAGTTTGTGTCCAGAGAGAACTATGAATCTCCAAGTTTGGTGATAAGAGACTGTGTTGTGGAATGTTTCTGTGTTCTCTTGTCATGTGAGAAAAGTAACGAAAGGCTTAAAGCAACATTATGTAGGAATTCAAAGTTTGGTGCGCTTTGGCGCCCACTGAAGGTCTCAGAGTGCAGCTGCACTGTAGTAGAACACTGTGCTGTTATTCCTCCATCTCACAGGCAACATGCATTTGTTGACAAGCAGAGGGTGGTGTCAGAAGCCGAGGGACCACGTCGACTGACAAGGTAAACTAACATTAGCGGTATTTGCGCGATTATGAATCTACAGCTTGTTGTAGAGACCACTTTTGGCCCGAGATGGATTTGCTGATTTTATTGTATGCAAGCCTGAGCCATAACTTTGGATAGTTAACTCTCTGCAACCGGTAAAGCTGCTAAACATGAGACAACGATAACAACACAGCCTAACATTACATTGCAATCTGTTTTGTATAGTATCTGCAGGGATGTTCTTGCTCAGTCACTCTTTCTTCGTCTCTTCTTCGCTTCATCCATCACTATCCTCTCCAGTCTCTTAGCCTCAGCCATTGTATCAAAAAGTCCCAAGAAGGGTGAAGGTGCTAGTACTCATCTGATCATCACAAAGCTGAAAATAAATTCCAGTTATTCCAATTTATTACTTTATGAGAATTTAATGTTTAAAAGATAAATGGCTTTAATTGATCAATTATATTAATTTATGGGGTCAATTAATTGGCAATTAGCAGGAGTCAGTTAATATATGGCCAATGAGCAATCACATAACATAATTGCATGTCATTGTGCTATGTTGTGACAAACTTGGAGTATGTCTGCAGAAAACCTCCACATAATACTCAGCTTCTTTATACAGGGTACTCTGAGAAATAGCTTTCTACAAAGCAACACTTTCCTTTTACATCCCGTGTTGCAGTTTTAACAGGTTTCCTTGATGATGAACAAATGCTTAAACTACAGCTACATAACCTACAGAACTGCCCTCAATCATGATATTAGAATAAGTTATCTTCTGCCTCTGCTTTCTGATGCTCTTCCTCAGTTAGTGGCCTTGCATTATGGAGAGGGTTTTATGCTCTTGCTGCTGAGCACGGATCTGTATTTACACTTAACCTCTGAAGACTGAACAACAAGCCTCTGAGACAGTATGCGCATGTACTCATCTACAAACCCTTGTGTTCCTGCCTTCAAAGTAATAAAGAAGCACTTGAAAAATGCATCAAGTGAGTATAAAGTATGCAGAGTTGTTGATACAGGGTGTTTCAGAAGAGTGAGGCTGGTAGTGTTTTGAAAGAAATACATTCGAACCATAGCCATGTGTTAAGGTTTTTTTTCTTCCTGATATAAAGAGATGTTTATGAGGTTTTTGAGCATGTCCTTGACTGACAATTCCATTGACATGTAACTTCAAACTTTGGTAAATAGCATCCACATTAACCAAAGGTTCACTTTAAATCACAAATAGGCAGAAATAATCTCAAACCTCACATTACACACAATGCTATTTTTTCGTTCCTGTGAAAGTGCAGGGAGTCCCTGAGTCACACTGCAGTCTATGAGCAGTGGGCATGAAAAAGCAGCGAGCAGACCACACACTGTGACTCAGACAGCAGGGTTCATACACCGATTAGACAAACTATGCAGACGGCCGCATCAGTTACAGCCAGTCAGCTATCCATTCACAGGCTGTCTTTACTGATGACCAGATTACTGCAAGCAGGACATTGTGAAAGGCACGAGGGCCGCCTGCTGAAGGTCAGCGCTGAGACATGCTCATACTAAAATAGAGGGGAAAGGGACTGTACATGGGGATGCACAAGTCATATTTCTAAAGTAAAGTAGGAGCAAAGACTGATGGAACAGCTAATCACTATGGCTGTTACCATAGTGATTAGCTGTTCCTGATCACTTGAAACGCTAATATCGGCTGATATTAACGGCTGGCCGATTAATCAGTCAGGCTCTAGTATGTACTGTATGGATGTTACACATGCATATATAGTACTTTATTTTTCGTTTATTGAATAAATCAATTAAAAAGCGATGGAAAAGGACAGCTGTAAGCCATTGCATCTATGCATCTTCCTTCATTTAACAAATGTCAGGTATTAGCATAGAAGTGCAGAACACAGCAGAACACACTATAAACCAGTTAGATGAGCACAAATAAAATCTAACACCAGAATCTTGTCATAATAAATAACCATTACAATAATATTTCAAAGTAAGAAAAAATATATTTATTCTTCTGGTTCAACATCACTAACATTCACACACTGATGAGGAGATAAGGACATTGGCCATCAGATAAAAAAAAAAGAAAATACTGTTGCATTAGCAAATTGTTCTTTTTACTTAATAGTAAACTAAACTAATTCATGCTAATGGAGTATGACTGTACTTAACAGGGAACAGTGAGGGGCTGATTATAGGATCAGAAAATGAAAACTTCTGTGAAATTATTTTTGTATTCTACACTGTCAATAGAAAAACATTACAAAGATGAAGGTGTTTGCTTTACTGTCACTGTCTTTATTTTGGAGCTTTTCTTAACTGTGGATGGACTCAGTGCCTTTAAAAAAAGTCTTCCAACTTTGATCACAGCTCCTGACATTTTAAGTCTTCTTTTTTGGGGGAAAATAAATAATAAGACCACTTAAAGTCCATGTGGAGTTTTTTTTTACTTGCTATGAAACAAACAGGTTGACAGCAAAAGCAAAACAACATGATAAGTGGCTATCTGACTAATTTTAAACATCTGTAGCCACTACCGCTGTAGTTTGTAGTTTTTTTTTTTTACAGCAACCAGGATGACAAAACCAGAAAGAGACCAGAGTTAGTGATTTGTCCACAGAGGGCACCAAGATAGTGAATAACTGGAATTTCCTCATTATAGCTCAAAAAAAAAGAAGAAAAAAAGATGGCCAAGTAGGGCTGAAATTTTGGGTGTCTCACGATTCAATTTCGATTCTTAGGGTCACGATTCGATGAGAATCTAATTTCTATTCTGGATTCAAAGTCTATTTTTGAATTAGTACATACATAGGATCTACTCCAGTCATCAGTGAGACTGGCTGAATTTCTTGCCGCTCCATTTGGAATTCTACTGAGTTAAAGAGCTAGCCTTAGCACCAAGCAGGGATTGACTAATAACTTCCAAAAATCTTCTCTTTTTTTTTGGCTAATCAATTTATTTAAAATCTCAGACGATAAGAATCTTGATCTTCTTGAATCTTTTGTCCCCCACCTCTACACAGGAGTATTACACATTTCTAATGAAGCAAAGTTCATCATTCGTAAGAGAAAATCTTATCAGATAGAAAGTAGGAACAAAAACATAAACAGGGTTTTATAAAAACAAACTAAAAAAGCAGTAAATTGCAGCTGAACCTGTAGAGGCCACTCAGGTGGTTTATTCAGAAGTCGACTGAATGTGTCCAATAGTGTTGAATAATGTAGCACAATGTGGGTGCAATGCAGCACAGCCCAGATGAATAATTTAACCAGAGTAATGTTGGTGTTTGTGAAAGATAAAGTGTATGTAAGAGGTTTCACTTTGCTTGCTTCATGTCTTCCATTAAGAGGTGATGTTTAGGAGCTGCAGCGCTTTAACTCCTAGGGCTGTTTTCAGAAAGCTCCCTAGTACAAAGAGTCGCTTTTTCAAATTTTAATTTCTGAAAATCATGACGTTTGTGACCCTTTTAAAGTTAAGACCAGACCCTGGTAGAGATCAAAGTTAACCTCACAAAGCATCTTAGCCCTTAAGAGCACTCCAGTCCAAAGGAGGAAAACTGATAGGAGTGAAGCGGAATACGTGTGAATACGAGCACTGGAGAAAGAGTGCATCTTTTCTCAGCTTAATACAGTCTAACAGTGTGGGAAATGTCAGAGCAGGTGGGATCACATCTCTATCCAGTATGAAGAACAGCAACAGTATAACATTATACACCCCTGAACTTGAACTCAGGAGGTATTTAGATCAAGCTTAAGTTCACTGATCACGCGCCATGTCAAAGTGCAAAGACGGCTCGCTCAAAAACAACTATTCAACGTATGTATGAGCAGATACATATAAAGTAATAGCAGCGTATATTTGCTCCTTTTAATTCATTACAATATTTCTGTACTAATTATTTGTAAATAGATCTTTTTTCACTAGCAAGATAAGAAGGCACAGTTCGATAGATTTCCACCAAAGACGACAAGCTCTTTCAACATTATAATCCCGGGCTTTGGTTGCCATAGTTTTAGAGACTTTACTGAAATCGGTGGGTAAACAATACTGTTTGGCCGATCTGGGTGCTGCGTAGTTTGCTGACTGGATCCTTGTGCTCCATGGAATGAATCTGCTTCTCAGAATAGCCGATGGCAGATGCCTTTCTTCCCTCTGTGTGTTATTTGGAGCCCAAGGGCAATGGAATCCAGCCTCCTGCATTGTGGTCATTACTTCAGGGCTAAGAGAAAACGACTTTAAATCGAGGGTTGACGAAATTGGCCATGTTTCGATAGTTGACTCATGCGAGCAGTGAGCATGTGCTTAACAAATGTCATCAAATGCATCAGGGTTACATCATGAGGTGACTTACTGTTGCAAGCAAGTGAAGTAGAACGGCTTAAAACAGGGAGATATTCCAGCAACACTTCTAATCTATGAAACTGTTCAGGCTTTAAATCTCTTCAATCTGAGGCTCAAACTATTGATATTTTCCTTTATTACATGGCTATGTTAAATACTCTAATAATCTGATTGGCTAATTACACACAGCAATGGTCTGCTATCCCTCCATAGATCACCGTTGTTAAGACGAACACTGTTGTTGCTGTTAGAAAAGCAGTCAGTCGGGTGAGTCGAGCATAACTATGAATAACACATTTCTTTATGAAATCCAACGGATAAAAAAATAATAATAATAATTCAGTGTGTGCCGATGAATACAATAACTAATCAGACCAATATTGTTTGTTGTACCAGTCTGTAAACTTGTTCATTTCTGCTGTTAAAACAGGCATTTTGAACAGGGTGTGTATGCAACTTCTGGGTGTGTTGGAGCCAGCCTCAAGCGGGCTCGCGAGGAGCAATAATTACAACATTTGTATTAAACTTTAGTCCCTCAACGTGTCTAACTTTATGTATAAATTTTCAATCAAGCACCAGCAGTGTGATTTTCTAGTTATATAGGAATACAGTTGTTAAAAAAGTGACAGAAATGACTAATATGCACATCAAAATGGCACCAAACAGTCAAACATTTCAATAGGACTGACCAAACAAAGCCAAAGAGCTTTTCTCGGCTGCACGCCAACTTCACCCGAGTGTGTTACAAAGAATTGCATCAGTGATAGAGGAGGAAGAAAGAAAAGGTTTAAAACTTCAAAAACGTTAATTAGCCTCTTGTTCTGTCAAACATAATATTCTACACTCTTTTCTTTCTTTTTTAAACAAAGAAAAGTGGTTAAAAAGTTTTGATGGATTGTGTTTTTGAAGCAGCATGATGCTGTCAGGGGAAGCTTACTTTCTTTACAACACTTATCTACAGAGAGCGACAGAAGTTAAGGCAGCTGCTCCTCCAGGCAAAGACTTTATTCAAAGGGAAAAGCTGACTGCTGCTGAACCATAAACAAGTCAGGTTAGAACATTTTGTAGCTAAATACATCGACTGTACATACTGGAGAGCCATGGAGGCGATTTATTGACTTGAACTTTATAGTGCTTATTTAAGAGCGTTTAAAAATCTGCATGGATGGTGTTGTTAAGAGAGTGTTTTAATCAGGTGTTTGTTAGCTTGCACTAAGTTTTCAGTGCTCCTGCTGTGGCTGCTTTTCATTTTAAGCACGGTGGAGTCTCTTTTTCCTCCATTTAGTCATTTCAACAGTAATGCACAATCAACACATTTGCACAAATGAGTACTTAACACTGACAACGTGTGTCAACAGGTTGCACTTTTGAAAAACATCTTCAAAAATATTGGACTCAAAATATATTTAAAAAAAAAAAAAAAAGGCTAGATAAAGTGTGATGATTCTGATGCTAAAATTGACCTTAACACACAATAGTGCCAGGTGATTTTGAAGGTGTTAGCTATGAGAGACACGTTTGGAATATGAAGAGCGAAGAGAAACTGGAGCTGCTGTACGATCGTCTGACTCGGTAGTAGAAGGCTCGGGAGATATATCATGTCTCCCATGTTTGTCAGGAAACGCACGAGGACACACAACATGAAATGAAAAGAGCAAATAAGAGCATATGAAAGTTCTCAGTGTTCACACAAGAATTTATAAAAAAGGAAAGGGGATTTTATGTACCCATACCTTATTAAATCACAATGCATACATTCCCTTATTACGTGGTAAAAACTTGAATAGCAGGAATGGGGGGAATTGAATGAACTTGAGTGACTTAAAGGATCTCATAAGAAAAAAGGAAACTCTGTGGCTCTGTCAACCTTCTAAAGGGATTTAGGAGTATCACTCACTGGAGTTCAGATATTTTTGACAGAAGTAGCTCATTCAATCTCAGTCATAAGAAAATACAAAAACCTTCCGTTGTCCACTGGCTTGTCTACTATAGATATAGGACTGCACAAAGACAGGAAAATAGTAGGACTAGCCTTTTTGGTGGCTAAAAGATTTAATTGATTAAACTGGAAGGTTGGTCGAAAACAAAAACGTTTCTTCGAAAGAAAGTTTCGACACATCCACCAGCAACACCTGCTCAAACAGCAGATGCATGGTGCTGAGAGTTGTGGATATATGCATAGCTGCTACGGGCACGTCCAGATCCCCTTACTCCACAGGCCCGCAGAAAAGGGTGTGGTGGGTGAGAAGAGTAATGCCGTAGCTAGAATGTCCTGCTGTTAATGTACTATATCTTGATCTGCTATCGCGTGCAACAGCTGGATGACCAATCTGGGCCCTCGGAAATACAAAAGCACATCCTGGGCACCTTTTTAATGAAATATAACCCTGGTTTATTTTTGTATTTACGATTTGGAAAGTATTACAGCTGGTGTGGATGTCCCTTTCAGTTTCTCAAGAGGCTTGATATATTCAGCAAACCACAGTGCCTTAAAGAAAGCTCCCGTGTTGGGAACTACAACTGCAAGTGATTAAACTAAAAGTGGAAGTAAGCAAAAGATTTTTAAAAAGACAAATTATCTGCAGCTCCCCAATGCATAAGCAATAGAAGAAGAATGGAGTTTAGGCTTAACATTTAAATGCAGTTGTAGCTTCTGAAGTAATAGTTTCAGAAGAGTAAGGTTGTACCAAACAACAGAGAGACCATGGGATATCCCACCTATCCACTGGAGACATCAGCCAAAAGTGAAGCAGAGTGTGCATGTTTCTTCAATGGAGCAACAACTCCATGAACCGGCCTTGTGGGACGTTCAATTTAGTTCAACCAGCAAAAGAGAATTCAGAGACATCCTTAAACTCAAAGTTCTTTCCCCTAAAGGCAGACATTTGTGCCTTTTATACAGTAAGAGAAATAAAAGTTGTTCCTGATCATAACAGATGCTTAACTCTTCAATGCAAACAAAAGTGCTCATCTTTCTGAGAATACTTCAGACCACCACATTTAGTGGTGCCAGGTGGTAAAGTTTAACACCTTAGCTCGAGGACTTAGCTCCGTTCTTCTTTTATTTGAACTCAAATCTATTTTCATGCAGCTGCTTACAGAGGGTGAGCTCATAACCTTTCTGCTGCCCAACACTGCATGCAACATTCATTGTTAACCTTGATGGTGGGTGCGGATTCAACCGTTTAAATTGAATGAAGAAAAAGAAAAAAACGATTCACCACAAATAAAAGTAAGACTTTAAAGCCATTCTGGAAGCCATTTGAGGCCGCACTTAGGGCTAAATGCTAGCCTTGTATGCTAACATGGTCATAATGACAATGGCAAGATGCTGATGTTAAGCAGGTATAATGTAACTGTGGTCTCCATCATGGCTAAGCAAGCCTGTTATGAAGGCATTAGAAATGCTAAAATCTGCTAATTAGCAGTGAAAAAAAACCACAATGGACACATTAGGCTGCAAACATTAACCAAAAAAACTGAAGTATAAGTTATGAACTAAAGACTTAACATCCTTTAAGCTAAATAAAGACATGACTGTGACATTTAAATGAAACAGGCCCTGTGTATGGATGTAATTAGGGAGGATACACAACATTTCAGTGTCTACAGAGGTGTAACACACAGCTCTTTGTCTACATTTCTGTTTCTCTGACTTTCTTTTTAAAAACAGAGCTGCCTCGCCGATTGACTGGATATCTGAAGCCTGTGGCTCGGTAAACTTAAGAAAGCTCCTGCTGCTGTCTGTCTCAGCCTCTGCTTTGATCCCACTGTTTAACTACTGAATAAACAGCATTAATTAAAACTCCATCACCATAATGGAGCCTTTGTGTCAGAAACCCAGTTAAAACAGCGGCCAGCTTTGATCTGAGAGACAAGCGAGAATAAAAAAAAAAAAAAGAGGACAAGCTGAAATACCCCCATCAATGTGACATTTAGCCTTAGATCTGTTTTAGTCTCTGACCGATTTTTCACAACCTTTCTCCTCTCTGCTCCTCTGTGTCTACATTTTCTGGCAGATTTTAAGGTTGACATTTTCACAGACTATCAGTCCATCTCTGATGACTTTGAAACACGGACAGCACCACTGAATTTCAGAGGCCAAATGTAGCCGACCAAACCAGTATATAGTCTTAATGGCTCTATGCCTATTTTTCATGTATAGGCTTTATAACATCAGATGGAAAAACAGTCATATATTTAGTGTACAAGAGAATAAATATAAATAAAGAAGTAAATCTTTACAGCTAGAAAACCAAAACCCCAAATCAACCAATGTGGATTTATTTAGGATATCTTACGTTGAGAAAGAACTGTTTATATTGTGTTTAAAATCATCATAAATCATTTGAAAAAATAAATGTAAAACTAAATTTGATCTAATCCATGTAAATATTACATTCTGTAAGATTTGATCTATTAAAATAAATACAATGAGTTTCATTTCGTTCACTTCTATTGCTGATTTCTTCAGTCAAAATGTCAAAGGAGACTTTTATTGGTTTACAGTTACAGCTCTGATCAGAGAGTCTCATTGGCCGTCAAAGAGGAAAAAAGGACTAATGTCATGAACGAGAGCGCCGATGTTTTGGAACTGCTTCCACCTTAGACTAGATTTTACCAAAGATAAATTAGACTTAGACTTTATTTTGTCCCCAAAGGGGACACGGCACAGTACAGGTTTGACAGCAAATTCTAGTGCAAACATTCTCTACTAATTAATAAAACAAACCCTTGGCCTTTGTTAATCAAACTGTCAAAGCTCCTTCACTGACAACCAAAGATAAATGACTACTATTTGTGATTTTCTATTATTTTAAGAAAAACAAATAACTTAATATAGAAAAAATGTATAACCCTATCTTCAATTAACAAAATGATTGATGTGAATATTTTAGATATATACTGTATATCAAACAATTAGTCTATGAGCAGCAACTGCACAATGTGTTTTTAACTCTAAATTAATGATTTATATTTACTTAACATAACCTAAAAATAGGCTCATCGCGACTGCCTTTTTAAGGTTATATTTTGGTATCCGCCGTCTGCCATGGGTGGAGCCGAGGAAAGAACCTTTTATCTACGAGCAAATTGAAATGACCAAAGGACAAATTCTAGTGACGTCTTATCAATTCATACAAAAACCAAGCAATCGATGTCAAATATAAAAAGGTCAAGTCCATCCAAGGTGAAAGGGGGGTGATGTTGTTGGATGACCTTTGACATTTTCAGATTATTTTGATCAACCAAACCCAAATCCTACGACAGGCCTGATGGGTAACAACACTCACCCGTCTGCGGCAGAAAGGCAAACCCTGAGCAATGATGTTGATGCTAAATATCTTGAGCACTTTCTGGGGGGGTAATGGGTCCTTGGTGACATCCTTGGGGTCTGCCGGGTTGAGCGGCTTGCTCTCCAGCGGGACGTGCGAAGTCTTCTCTTTCCCAGAGGCAACATTTGGCGTCTTTTTACGAGTACCAGAGGATGAGAAACGGGGAATAGGGCAATGCCTCAGCATTGCAAGAAAATGCTGTTTTAATGGATCATATCCCAGAAGCAGCTTAGAAAGCTGGTGGAAAACTGTCTCAATCAGATAACTTCTCTCAAACCAATCTCGTATCTTCCTCAACGCGCTCCCTGAGTCTAGGCACCTACCTACTCACAAATCATCTCCCTGCTGACTGGCACCCTTTAAAATATCTCTGAGGTGTGAGATCACCGTTCGCTCCCCAAGCCAGCGGAGCAGCTGCCGTCAGGCCCTGAAAAGAGGATGAACCAACTCTCTAGCCTCTCCCCCCTCAGACAGGCACTGTGGAATCTGCTCCCATGACCCCCTCTGCAGTAGAATGTGTACCAGCAGTCGCCGACACAGCACACGTGTCCGGGGAGCTTCCTCATTGTGGTCATTTTCTGACCCCCTCTGGTCCTCCCAACTTAGTTAGTTACATCATAACTGAGCCCGGCTGATTTCACCTCGTTGAAAACTGTGAGCATACAACAAAACAACACACTGCTTTATCCGTCCTCTTCTAAATCCCATATGTCACAGGGAGAGCTGAAACTGGGATTTGTTATATGTCAACCTTATCTGACTCTTCCCATGAACCAAGGTGTTCAGGAATGTCAGGAACTCTGTCCGTGTCAGCAAAGAGGCTGAGGATATTTCAGGAGACGATCACGGTAGCTCAATATTTGTATGCGAGACACATGCACTCGAACCGTGAACTCACTTGGGCAAGTGTCGAGAGGGGGAAGTCTCTTAAAGAGTCTTCAAATGAAGACACTAAAATGGAAGCGGCAGCGGGATGTCGATCTTTTTCAATTAAACATTGCTCAACTACGCTGGAGTCAGAGATGTGCGAGTATGTGGGCGCGTAGGGTGCAACTGCAGGGAGCAGAGCAACGTTTTTTGTTCTTTATGCTGATTCCCCTCGAAAATTTTAAAGCAGCTGCCTGCCACTGAATATGTATGCACCTACAGATTGAGCGAGAGACAACCTTCCCTGTGAGCATTTAAATATGTGCTCATATGGTAACAGAAACACCAGGGCTTAAACTCTCTTCTATTCTCACATCCACCATTGTTAGAGGAGGATTACAGCAGCAGAACATCTATCAGAGCAGACGGAGGGCCCCGACACACCAGGCCAGAGGCAGCCATCAGACACTGTGAGTGCGGCTGAACAACGCCCAAAGTTTTTTTACGGTATGTTCAGCACAATTGGAGCAAATTGGCCCCAGCATCGGCAGCTGTTCTGCCAATGAAGCATAGGTGCAGAGGCTGTCAAGCGACATGCAGCCAAGTTATTCTTTCATGCAGTTTATTTTATTTTTTATTTTTGGCTCTTCTTCTACAGGCCCAAAAATACATTTGGCTGATGTGCAAATCAAGGCCAAACTGTAGATCTGCAGTTTCAACTTTTAATCACACGAATACAAAATTGGTCCAACAAGAAAGACTCAGCAGAATCATGGCTGTGAATAATTTGAAACTGTCTCACGCTTCTAAAAAAAAAAAAAAAAAATGTATGGCCATGTTTAATTTCCATTCAGCAAAAACAGCGGATTCAAAAATGGTATCAGAGGTCTGTTTTCAGACCTACTACAAAACAAAGTATCTGAAAACAGACTTTATGGAACATCAGAGAGGTTGTTGTTACTAGATACAGGTCCTGCGTCCCTGACACTTAAATACAAAATATGTGATGAATGTATTATTTATGAGTCACAGGGATGCTCCTCATCTTTCCTCAGTGTTTCCAACACATACACCTTTCCGAGGTGGACCGTCCATCTTTATTTGCTGGCCATTTTAGGCATTCTTCTTTTTTGTTATCTGTATATAACTTCCATCTTAGGTCATACACAGATATAATAACAATCTCTATCTAAGTAGTGAGAATAGAGTCTGGTACAGGCTCAGAGACATAAGCTTCTTAGATGCAATGATTTTGGTGCAATGTCTCATGACATGTTATCTATGAAACATTAATGCCATTGAATTTATTGATGAGTGATTTTTTTTTTCATTTTGTCTCTATGTAGATAGGACAGAGAGTGGGGAATGACATGCTGGAAAGGAGTCACACGTCGGACTTGAACCCGGACTGTCCGCTTGGACATCATTATTTGAGTTGTGCTTTTGGAACTTCTATTACTTGAGTGACTGGCTAATACATACATTTCTCTTCCCCTTGCCGTTTTCACACCATGACCGGACAATTGTCAACATGCACTGTGATATAACCAATGAGGCACCTGGAAAGGGGTGCTTGTTTTCCACACAACCCAGGCCGTGTAGAGGTTACTTGAGCTTTCAGACTAATCTTAGGCCGTAGAGCTATGTGACAGACACACTGCTGCAGTCTGCTCCAACATGATCAGCCCAGAGTGTCTTGTTATAGCAGGGCACGCAAGCATATTTACCAATCATGCATTCAAATATGAGAACGAAGCTTTAAAGGTTGTTTTAAACACGAAGCCCCATCTTACTTCAGAGTAATTAAACCCTACCAATGCAGAGAAATAATGGCAGAATGAAATTTACCCATAGCAAAACCACTCCTATAATCTAGCCAAAGCTTTTTATGGTTACAATACATTGTAGCTCATAAAGTAGACAAATAAAACAGTTCAATGGGCACATTTCTGTTTGTCAGGCCTCTTAATAAAGTTTACCGGCAACAACTGCCTGGTCATTGAGTTTGCAGTCCTCGGAAAGACATCCCCAGACTGTTGGAGAGCCAGAGGTCAAGAATGTCCGGCTTCTGGTAACTCAGTACATGTACAAATCAATCCCAGCATCTCACAGCAACTGAGATGACAGGGCAAGGATACAGATGTAGGCCTTGTGAAAGTGCGATCCTGAAGGCCTTTCCGGAGGTAAAACAATCTAATGTAGAAGTCAATTTTAACAAGAACGCCTTCATGATAATGACGACCAAACGAAGAAGGGTTGTCGTGACAATATGGAGGAACAATCTTCTCTATAATGATTCCTTCATTAGAACCAATATTTTTGTGAATCAGCAGTGCATTCACAGATATGTCTGCATGTACAAATTTTGATTCTGAAAGCTCTGCGTCAAAAAATACAGTGCATAAAACCGTGTTAATGGTCATTCCAAAATGGTGTCATCACAAAGACTGTCCGGCAATGAACTCTCCCATTCAACAACCGACACCAATTTCAGCATTCTCTGCAGCGTATGTAACAAAGCATAACAACTAAGGCCAGAGATATACAGTACGGGCTGCGTGGTGAATGTAATTGTATATATACACTTAACAATACACAATGTGTGTTACTGGAGGATACTTCTGGAGGGCACACCACAGAGCTCAGGCCGTAGACAGTTACAGACATGGCAACACTCGAGGAGGTTACTCTTATTTAACCTCACTAGTAACGTCAGATCAGCTCAGGCCACTGATGACCAGTGGAAAAGGGCAAACTGTTGGCATTGTCTGCACTGCTCCGCTCACAGATGTAATAGTCCCGAGTGTTTCGGTAATGTTGACCGTGTCAACTGGTGACTTCTAAAACGGAACTTTTTTGTCCCAACTATTTTGACAGGTCAGTTTGTGGTTATGCTGTGAGGTGTTGAGGTGTAGATAATTGTGGACTAGGTTTATCAGTCCTAGTCAAAGTAGAAAATCCAGAAGCCCTGCAAGAAAAAACCTTTACATAAACTCTCACTCACTGTCCAGCAGCACAGTATTCATCTGAGCCTGTGGGGTCATGGATCACAGTATGTACATGACTTTCAGAGTCCTGCCTCCCTCTTGTGTTAAAAACAGGGACTACACCGTTGCACAGCAAAATACAACAATATCAACACAATGACAAATATCCTTCAAAGGTTTTATAAGAAATGTCAAATATGTATCGTGACAACACAGTGAAGCCTGAAATCTGGTGCTAGGATCATCATAAATGACACAACAAGGACCAGACGTATCGGTGTACAGACAAACTGACTGTGAAGTGTAACTGGCCTATGGAGGGGAAAATCCTATGGTCCATGTTTCTTTGTCATTAGCTCCCAAAGCAGAAAAAAACTGCAGACAAAAACTTTGCTGAGCTTGCAAGAGAGGTGGACGCACAGACACACGTAACAAAAGAACAGATCCCTCCTTTACTGCAAATCTTTGCTAATTTAGAAAACCTGGTTTACTTTTTTGTGAAGTATGTTTAGAGCAAAGTCTACCAGAGGCAATTATACAAGTCTCAACTACTTGTGATGTTGACATCATTTAGCACAATGCTTGAACAAACAAACAAAAAAAAATGAGATCATTAAACAAAACCTTTCGGCTCTCACGCAGCAATGAACTGCAGTGCACTATGACTATCTAAAATAATTGGTGACTAAATGAATGGTTTTATATGCATGTATAGGCATGTATTGTGTCTTCTTTTTCTATTAAATATGTTTTTGAGTGTTTGCCTTGACAACTCGGCACTCACATTTTATGCAATCTTAACACTACAGTGAATTGTATTGGGCTTAAACTTTGTCTTGTTTTAGCAGCGTGTGGTTGAATGTCTTCATAACGTCAGTACCTCATCACTAAACCTTGTTAACAAAGAGATGAGCAACTGTACTAAGGAATCTTTGACTAAAAAAAATAGCAAAACGAATACATTCAACAGTTCAGTGCACGTTTATCAGTATATCATTTTATATTATTTTATCAACATATATCAGTAGTGACTCAAACTAGTGGCTTGGTGTGGGAGGAAGAAAACACTGGTCCTTTATGGCTCATCTCTGCCTGTGTGACAAGGCCAGTGTGTGGGAGACGCCACCTACAATAAGCAGGCTGCCTTTTCTTTGGAAAAAACATTTCATTAGTTCTGATAGACAGCAATGTGTGTGTGTTTGTGTGTTTATGTGTGTGAAGGGAACAGAGGAGCACTGAATCTACCTACTCAGATGTTGAGGGATTATACAAAAGCACATTCTGGGGTTTAAATTATACTGCAATCATTTTGACCAATCAAGTTATAAATGATCATTTTTGCAACATTTTTAATTTGTGTTTACACTTTAAAATCTGTGCAAACCAGATGTTGTATCATGTGTTAGTGTCAATGCCGTATAACTTACTTATAATTCTTTGTTGTCACATACTTTTCTTTTCAAGAACATTCAGCTCCTCTGATTTGTATTTTGAATTAGGCCAAAGGGTGACTTTGATCTGGATTCATCATGTAGATATATTGCAAAGATTTTGTTCACCATAATACAAATATATCCGCGTTGCATGGCTGAAAAGGTGCAGTTATTGTTTTTTGGTTTTTTTTTAAGTCAAGACCCAAAGTACATAACATATGAGCCACCCAGCTAACATTAATAATATAGATCTATTTAAACCCAGATAATTACGTGCTTTATACGCGTCCAAGGGTGTCATCGCACCCTGCCCTCATCCTGCCCCCCACCCCCCACCCCCCACTTTGCCTTATCACCGCTCTGCAGATCCATTTACCAAGCAAAGGTCTCTGATGAGTCATTCAGAGACGTTGAATCCTGTAAGATCACATAATGCTGAAGTCATTAGTCATGGTTGATGTGATAAAATTGAATACTAGGATGGAAAGGCAGCAGTGTAGGGTAGAAAATGGGTACCATATGTTCACGTTATTATTATTGGATTTTAAAAATATGACAGTTTAATATAACTTAATTCAATTTAAGGATTTGGTTATGGTTTGGAAACAAAAGTTATATTTTGTAGATGTATCTTGTGCCCTCGTTTTTTTCCACAAAATCAAATCAGCCAAACTTGGTTTCAGATTTGAATAGAACAGTAATTTTAATTTATTTCTGTAGCAAGCTGCACTTAGAGATTGAGAACCTGTCATGTAAAAAGTACAGAAAGGAAAAATTAGAACCCAATCATAAAATTATTTTATTTCCATTAAATTCAAATAATTAAAAAGTAGCTTTACTGTCATTTGTCTGTGAAGGTGATACTTAACAGGGGTTATAAATCCAAGTAGTTAACAAAGCAGTAATTGCAGCTTCTCAATACAATGGGTTAGGGTCATAGAGGGATGGTTTGAATGGTCTCTATATGTTTTCTAAGATACTGTAGTACACAGTATTTTCCTCACTAAAAGTTAAATCCCAGTATTTTTTGTTACGAGTCCATAAATGTTAACATTGATTCTCATTGTATAATCTCATTCAAGAATTGGAAATCATTTGTACTTGGAATGTGAACTCTGATCTATCTCAAAGTTGTTGTGCTATAACCTTTAACACTTACCTTAAACAACCTTTAACCTTTTATCCACCAGCTCATGTAAAATAATCTTCCCACTGAGGGACTCCTGTATATGTCATGTAATGCAGATATCCACACATGCGTCAGCCCGGTAGCTACAAGCCTCATGAGAACCCAACACCACATATTCTGTCATTCAACATGTGAAGATTGGAAACACCTGACCAACACAATTTGGACTCATCTTGGAAACGTTTTAAGTCAGGCCTGCAGAGAGGTTACTGCAGGGTTCCAGTATTGCATCATGAAGCGCTTGAAGAATTTTCAAAAGGATAAACAATGAGCATGTTAAAGGACAAAAGGCAATCTTTTTTTTTTTTAAATAGGACTTGCTCCCCTCAGAACATTTACAATGTTGTTTTTTTCTGTTTGTACACCTCGTCGACTATGACACATAAAGTGTGAATACATATCCCCTACCCAGAAATGGGCCGACACATTCTAGGTCCAAACATGGTTACTGATCCTCCATTACAACCCTGCTGCCCTGTGATTGACATGTGCACACTGCAGCTGTCAATATGCACATATCATAGTTTGGAAGACTGTATACATGTGCTCTATGGAAACATATAGTCTATGACCATTAACCTATTTAAAGCTGATCTATCTACTACCACTCTTGTGCACCCTGTGACCCAGGTTCTGGGCATTTTAAATCTATAAATTAGATTTTAGGCAAACAGACACATTTGAGATGACAAATGTCAAGAGTGAAGGTATTCTGTACAACACTTTAAAGCTAGGTTTAGCATGTTGGAAATATATAGATGAAGCCCAAATAATCTGAAAGTAAGGAGATAAATGGAATGCTCAATGTGAAATCATCAACTGTTGTTTCCTACGTACCTTTTGTTTGGATGAAAAATGTCTGTCAAATATGAAGGTTATAATGTAAGGAAAACTTTAATAACATTTTACTTAGACTATAAATCACACAAAATTAACCAGGGCTCTTATTAAGAAACTAGTTTCCACAGGTGGGCTGTGCAATAAATCACAATAACTCATTGTTATCCTGATACGAGCACTCAGAACTAGGGATGCACGATCTGATCCTGGTATGACAATGGGCCGAACCAAAGGACTGATCCATGAGGCTGATCTGTCTAGTGCAGTTTTATTCTATTCTTTGTTTACAGCAAGCATGTGTAGGTACTAGATCTCTGCCATCGGTGCGCTGGCAGGCCTTTTCATCTTTCTTGTCAGAGCCAACATAGTACAGAGGATGCTAACAACAAAGGCTAACAACAAAGGCATAGCAGTTCGGAGGTATTTCACGCTTGTTAAGCCAACAAATTCTACGACTACTTGCGATATCTGCAACGCAAATATTTTTCGAGGGGTGGTGGTAGAAAGACAAGTTGAAGCAAACACAGAAGGCAGAAAAAAAACTAAAAGAAATAGTTAACTTTGTCGGCTGCATTGCAAAGACACTAAACTTCCAAGTGAAGGTTTGAAAGCTCCTAAACACTCGGAACCACTGAATAGTTTGTTGTCATGTTGATATTTTTCTGAGAGTGCTTCACCTAACCGCTATAAGAACGCTTCAGAACACTCAACAGAGCAGTCAATGGATGTGAAGACTATAACCTTCACTGCAGATACCTGGAGATCTGACATTATGTCAGTGCATTGCTACAGACTAAAAACGTCCATGGATCACACACACAGCAGGGACTCGGTTTTAACTGTGAACAAGATAATGCTTTATCAGTTCACATAAGCCTATAACATTTTGAGACAAAGCAATAAAAATGAAAAAACCACGGACACAGCTTCGGCTCGAGTCACTCCTAATTCCAAGCATTCAAGAGTCACAGCTGAATAAAATGTGTACGTTCAACATCAAAGCCGGCTGGCCCACCATGGTGACTACGACCCTGACAAACCCACTGACAGCTGTGTCAGACCATGAGAAGCACACAACAGGAAATTCAAACTAACTGCTATATTTAGGCCGATGTAAGCAAGGGCAAAGTCTCCATCAAAGGCTCAGACGGTCAACTACCACTGATGTATGTGAGGTATGACATAATACAGGAAACAACTGTGCCGGTTTACAGGGGGAAATGATATGCAACAGCAATAATTTAACTTCACTGCTGGGCAGCTTCCTATTGTCACAGCTTGTGGAGAGAGAAATATCATGGCCATGAGATTGCACTGCTGATAACAAATCAAATTACAGTCTGTGGAGATGGGATAATTATCTCTGTTGTCTGTCACATTAGCCTCTGGGGTTTTAAAGAGAATATATGACCCTGTAAAATACACATCACAAGTTTTTGTTAAATTACACATTAACAATATGTCTACAGATGCTTTTTTTCCCCAAAACAACGTATTCCTGAGAGTTAAAACAAGAGCAATGATGAAACAACATCAGTCAGAGCAAACTAACAGCTTTGAGTCCAATCAGACACCGGTGCAGGCAGGCATTGCAGTGCACAGGGTGTACAGAATTTTATTTGAAGATAATAATAAAAAAGATATCACTTCAAATAACAAACACTGAATTCAATGAGCTAATTTTGCTTAAGTATCAGACTTGCATACATGACAGGGATGAGCAAATAAAGTGAAAATGCATTACTGAAACAATAAATGATGCAAGTGGGGGAGTCAACCTACCACTATCAGCTGCAATGATCCTGATATTTCTCTACTACAAGCTGAAAATAAGATCAGTATAAAGGAAAAACAGTCATTAAGGCGATGTCTTCACAGCCTCCAATACCTTGAAGTTTAATCTGTTTTAGGTGACATCTATTTAGATTTAAGGAATCATTCATTTGCCAATATTCAGGAATGTATTATGTGTTAATATTGCAGCTGGCCCCTGTTAACGCTCCTGTGGGGAATTTTAGCTGGTTATTAAACAGACTGAAAATAATGCCTTTGCCCCTTTATTACCTACAAAAGCAAAAGAGGCCATCAGTAGAAACACTGATTATTTCTAGTTAAATCATATGCCTTCAACCTGCTACATGGTATGTGTCAAACAAGGCAAATAAGTTAAATAAAGTTTTTTTCATGCCACAGGTTCTTTGTGAATTGCATGTCAAACGTTTAAATAAAAAGAAAACACTACAAACTACAAGACACAAGTAGCACATGGATTAATCATCTTCTCTGTCTACATGGGTCTCCAAAATCGACTACAGCTTAACAGCTTTAAAACTCTATGAAATCTATCCGCAGCCAATTATAAATGCCATCCCTATCTTCAACAAAATGCCTTTGTGTTCTCCATTTTCATTTTTTATTAAAGTACAGGTGTTGTTGTGAAGGTCACTTCAACACAAACAGTTGCGCCATCAGTCAACACTGAAACGAGACACCGGCATTGACATCAACACACCAATGCTGCGCGACATAACGGCCTTTTGAACCGACGACATTAATTCAGTTAGAGAGGAAAGATCTGAATCTACACTTGCCTTTTTAACACCTCACTTCTCTCTCCTCGTCACTCACTACGACAGCGATCAATCAGAGAGGCATGAGCATGCTCGAAGTTTCAATGTGTTCTACATCAGACTTGAGTACATTCTACAAATGGATGAAGTAATCATAAGGAGGCTGTTAAGCTGTCATTATTTTGTCCTGTGCCGTCTCGTCATCAAAAACTGCAGCTCAAGGTGGTGCCAGAATACATCTTGGTTTAATTGTTAAAAAGTAAATGTGAAGACAGAAAGAAGAAAACACCCTGCTTACTTTGAATAGTGATCATCCTTAATTTGTTTACTCAATGATTTGACAGCTGTGAGTGGGACCATGCGCTGAGGCTGCTTTATTTGGTGATGAATGTTACTCAGAATTTATAGACTCAAATGAGTTTGCTTCAACTGAGTTTGATGAAACACTGATGTCTTTCTATATCACATATCCACTGAAAAAGCTTTGTTATGCTTCACTCCTTGGAATTGATTCTTGCTCAAATAGTGTTGATCATGGATTAGCATTATATTTGTGTTGCAGTACAAACAATCAGTATCTGAAAGGTTCTTTCAACAACACTCGACACTGGCCTTTATGTACCAGGTATTTCTAGAATCCTAAAAGATTCTTTGAACTCTCTTAATGAACAAATGCTTCTTTCTTTGCAGGATCCAAAAATATTAAGTGTTTCATCCTGTTCCTAAAGTAACAGCCTTGTTTACTCTTCAGGTAACCACCAACTGTAACCTTCTATTGATTAAGACAAGGATCACTCATTGGAAGAATGATGATGCAGAGTCCTGTTTGTCCATAACGTCACATAAGCTTGAAGCAGGATTTATATATATATATGTAATGCTCATTATTCACATCATTGGCTGAACATATTTCCTAAACCATTAAGTAAACACAAATGACCTGTTGACATTAAGACTGTGCTCCTTACAAATAAATGTATCGCTGCAGTCTGCAGATGTTACAGAATCGATATGGCTGCAAAGCTTTGAGGACAGTTTATAAAGATAGTTGACCTATGATGCAGTTCACAAGAACACAGCTCTGGGGTTAAAATATTTTAATGTATTTGTAGGACCTCTGAGGACCTGAATTGACGTGTTTTAAGTTGTGGGATCCTCAAAATGCCTCTGCTGTTATTCTCAACAATAAAGATACGATCGTATCACGGCCTCTGTATCGTGATACATATTGTATTCGTGGGGTTGTGGGAAATACCCAGCCCTAGTGGGCACAGTGACCTTTAACTGCTGTTCTTTGAACATCACCTGTTTTTCTTATTTGATTGTTGTCACTTGTTGTCACCTCTCAAGAACTGAACACTCATGAGTGGTTTTGCCTTTGAAGATACATTTGATACTTTCCAATGAGTCAAAAACAGAAACATTTAACAGTATCCTGTTGATCATCAATGTTAGGACAAAATGAACTTCAGATAACCTATCTGTTAAAAGACTATTTTTGCAGTAAACTCAAGTTTGTATTGTTTGTTATATGTACTTTGCAGCCTGATGGAGCATGTTGTTAGGATGAGACCACACAGGAATATGGTCACATCATTTAATACATCAGGCTGGGTAGTTGAGGAGCAAAGCCTTATAAATCTTTTATCCTTTCTCCCATCCAAAAGTCTTCACTTCTGGTTTATGTTTAAGCTCGTATTACAGTGCTGTCATCTCCAAAGAGCCTAGATCATCCAATCTTTTTTATATCCATATTTTTCAAACATCTGTAATGTATTTCCTATTTGTAAAGCTGTTTCAAATCCTTTATCCTTCGGTAGAAAGCGTTGCCACTCTCTTAAAAGGTAACACTGCATGTCTGTGTGTTGCAGTTACACGTTTATCCCAACAGAGGGAGCTGTTGTATTAAATATAAACCATTTACTCCCAGTGCCGCATATAGTGATTTAGTTTTTAACAGCAATGTTGAGAAATTAAACACTGCCGATAAACAACTTCACATAATACAAGCAGCACCCAAAGTCATGCAATTGTCTTATCTGACAATCACTGTGGAAGTGAATGGAATTTTGTGTGTGATTCCTAACGTGTAGAAGACATTTGAAAACTTCAACAGCAGGATCCCTTCCAGATAAAGTCCTTGTTACCTGCTCACTGTGAGCTGGTTAAACTGGGACTATTTCTTCAGAGGAAGCTGAACAAGTTCCAATGAAAACCATCAAAGAGACAGCAGCTGTGCTTACCTTCTTGTTGGAAGAGCTTTGGTGTGTACAACCAGAGTCCAGGTTGTTGTTGGGGGCAGACACATTGTTCCTGAGAGAGGGAGACCGCAGCCCTTCCTCCCCTTCTCCTTCCTCCCCCTCTTCCTCCTCCCTTCCACTCTCAGCCGAATGTTCAAAATCATCGCTGTCTTGGTCCATCTCCTCCTCGTCCTCGTCCTCCTCTTCTTCCTCCTCGCCCTCCTCCCTCTCCTCTTCCTCCCTTCCCTGCTCCTCCCCTCCCTCTGTCCTCTCCTCCACCTCCTCCTCCTCCTGGTGACTGCTGCTGTTGTTGTTCTCCTCTTCTTCCTCCTCCTCCTCCTCCTCTTCACCCAGGGGCTGGCCTCTTAGCCGCCTCTGCTCGGACCCCCACATCCATCGCGCTCCTTTGTCTCCTCCGTTTACTTCGTTCGGAGGGCCCTCTTCGTCGTCCTCGCCCTCATCGTCTCCTCGGGGGCCATTGCTGGCTCCTGTATCAGATGGCACCCATGGCTGTTCTCTCTCCCCATCGACCTGCGACGCCTCAGGCTTTGAAGAAACGGATACAAAATGAAAAAAATCTATTAGTGGTACTTCTATGCCCAGAATAATCTTGTCTAAAAGTTCCTAGAAACCTATACAAATGCAGCTCTTAAGCTACTTCCCCACAATCAGACTTGATTGATCTCTCTTTCTTCACAACATAATCTAATAATCTAGTTTAAACCCACAATTTTATCTTTAAAATTATTCTATGTATATGTGGCTGTACAACAATACCTATGTTAGCCACCTAAACTGACAAAAGGGAAACGATATTGTGTAAAAATAACGACAGTGCATTGCTAGCAGAGTACACAGTACAAACAGGGTACACACTCCAAGACAATCGGGTTGATTTTGGACCTGATTCCCTCCTTCAGAAAAAGCAAGTAAAGTTATGATTTTCTGATGGTCCTAATATGAACTTGCCAGATGTTCCTGTGGTGCGAGAGGTGTTAACAGTGATCAAATCTGAGTTATTATTATAAATCGTAGTTATTACACGTTTAATGTTTATAATCCCGGTAACAGGGTACCCCGAGGTCAGCCGAGCATGCAATCAGTGAATTATCATGTGAAACAAAAGAATAACTAATTGGAAGGAATGCACGACTGATCAGCCACGGTTCATTGTCGGACAATTTTTTATAAAAAAATACGTGATTGGTCAATCCGAATTAATGCAACAAGTCACCAAAGCAGATCACCTGTGGTTATTACCCTGGTGTCTGCGGCTGAGAGAAGCACTGTGTGTACCCTTTTAATATTTAGACTATTTGCACTGTTTAGCCTATTAAATAGGCTTGTTAATTTTTCTTCAGTCTGTGTTAATTAATTCACATAAATTAACAGATTTATCTAATGAATCAGCCCATTGTGTAATTCAGTTGTTCCAACTGCAGGATACTTGTTGCATTGCTCCTTCAGAGGGTTTTTGTATTGCTCTGTTGAACAAAGTAAAATCATGAATCAGGATGACTTTTTTGGTCCTTTTATCAGGCAACGCTGCCACCTGTATGAGGTACAAGTGCACTACAAAGCTAAGCATAGTGACCTACCGCTAAATCTGCTGCTATAACAAACACAAAATATGATCAGTGTGTGCAGTGGATCAGCAGATCACACTCAGTGATGATTGGTATCGCAATCAGCAGCACAAAATAAATGTGATCGGGGCATCCCTACTAATTAGGAAACAAGTTGACTGAAGGAGGAAGCACTACAACTCCAGCAAAGTAATTTTACTCCCCTCAACATGTACCCCACTACTTACAACCGTAGTTTGACTCTTTTTCTCAGTGAATTTTCAGAAAAAGTAGTTCAAAAAACGATCACTTAGTCTTCCTGCCATGTTTGTTCATTCTGAAGTTGCATTTGACCGCAAAAGAGTTTGCAAGATTTCCAGTTTTTAAAGTTTGGACTCATGAATAGATTCTGTTATTGTTTGCTGTTTAGTCATATGATCGTTCTCCACACGATGGGATCAAGTCTTTTTAATCTATTATGATTTGTGGTCATGTGTGGGGTCTCTCACATCCTCAAAATCTGTTAAAAAAAATTTAATCTGTATGGAGGCTGTAGTCCTCCAAGGGGGCGGCCCAGGTTCAAATCCAACCTGTGGCTCCTTTCCCGCATGTCATTCCCCTCTCTCTCTCTCTCCCTGATTTCCGACTCTATCCACGATCCTATCTCTCAGATAAAGGCACAAAAAGCGAAAAAATAAATGTTATAAATCTTTTAGTGTGGGTCAGGTTTTAGGTTCATGAAAGCCAGCAAAATGTCAGGCGTGAGGTTTTTTTCACACTTGTGATGATTTGAATATTTTTCATTGCTCTAGTACCAAAGGAGGACTAGGTGTCGGCAAATACTCGGGTCGAGGAAAAGGAATCCGTATCAAAAAAGGAAAAACGGTATCCTGACATCTGTACATGTTTCAGTTGGTCTTACCCTTTGCTGCAGCTGCTCTTCCACCTCTACTACCCGGTTCATGTGCTCATCCTCATCCCCCTCCTCTGCCGCCTGCTGAGGTGCCCGGGCCGTAGAGGAGGCGTTACCTCGCACTGCCGGACCCCCCGGCCCCCGACTCCGCCTGCTGCTGCTGCCCCCCGACAGCAGATCCTGGTTCATTTCCAAAAGCCAGCTTGCTACCTCCTGGACCTTCGCTAGGCTGTCTGAGGAGGAGAAGGGCTTGGCATTCTGCACAGAGACACACAAAAAAAAGGAAAAAGGACAAAGATGGTCAACATTTGTTAATTGTTTTTACAACTGCTTCTTTTTGAACATCATTGTATTAAATGCAAGCTCATTGCATATTTCCTCTAAAGAAACATGTGAATATCCCTCTTCACATTCCATTCTTGCCTCTAATAAAAATAATGAAACATTTGCTGTGGGCAGGAGACAAGGACAAAAAGGTGGGAGTGATTGTGTTTGGCCTCAGATCACACAGCGCTTGGAAGAGGAGAAAAGCCTTGAGAGCTCCTAGTGTTTCAGCTTCCAACAAAGCCAATAAACAAAGTCCAATCTGTCAAATACAAAAGCTCAACACTGTCTAAATGTACCAGAAGCTTTCCCAAAAAACTCTCCTTAAGATTTGTAGTGTCTACTTACAAGCGTCTGACAGATGAAAGACATGTTGCAGATCTTCTAAATCTGCTGTGATGATGCTGCGAGTCCACTAGTTTATGACGGCAAACATGGTGAGTAAACACAGAAGTCACGTAGTATGCCTCTGAAATGTCTTGAACTACACACTGTGTATGCACCAGAGCTCTATCTAAAACAAAACAGCTTGTCCCTCTAACACAGCGACGCAGACAAGCAGCAGTGCTAATCTGTCATCATCAAGGCATCATTACTTTGGAGCTAAAGTTTCTTTGAGTCCACACATGTTCTTGCACTTACTGGCAGCTGAATGCAAAGTTGTAACTGCAATGTAATTCTCTGTTTGAAGGGCAAGTAACAAAAGGGAGACTGAAAGATGAAATATGGAAAGGAGGGGAAGTGCAGACTAAACATTAGCTGTGTCTGTAAAGAAGATTGGATCACACTGTTGGAAGGGGAACACTGCTTCTGCTTTTTCTCCCTGGATATAAATGCTGATGGGTGAATTCAGGGTCATGTGATGCTATAACAACTCCTAGAGACAGAGAGACAGCTCTACTGTGAATGTTAGTGCTCTTATAACATTATGTTTTCTGTGACAAACAAAGCATGCTACAGGTAAGTAGTACACATGAACTAGAAAGTTATTCAGTGATCACAGGCTGAGGGCGCGGTCACACTGGCCATCCGTACCGTGCTGTACCCAAGCACGATTGCCCCCCCCCGCAGCGCCATTCCCCCGCTGGCCGGCACGGCCCGCGGTCACACTTCACAGGACTATCCATGCCTAAGCACGATTACCTCTTGTACATAACGTCGTTATACAACACATGCACGCTTTATGTTATTATGAAGCGTGCTCAGTTTACAAACAAGCGGACGAGAGAGAGAGAGAGAGAGAGAGAGAGAGAGAGAGAGAGAGAGAGAGAGAGAGAGAGAGAGAGAGAGAGAGAGAGAGAGAGAGAGGCACAGTCGAGTCCACGTCTGCACATCAGAGAACAACACAGAGCATGACAGCTACTTTACTGACTTTACAGCTTATTTTAAGCCATTTTAATCAGACACAGCCATAAATAAAAAAATAAAATAAAATAGACGCGCGGTGAGTCCATGAGTGAGTCCGCGCGGACGCCCGCACATCAGAGAACAACACAGAGCATGACAGCTACTTTGTGGCTTATATTGTGTCATTTTAGTCAGATACAGACATGAAACTCTGGATTTCTCCTTAATGAAGGCTGTCAGTGTTGTGTACCCGCGTGCTCGTGCATGAAGTGTACCGTGCTGAAGCACACCTCTCCGAAGTGTGCCAAAGCCAAGGAAGTGTACCGTGCCTGAGCACGATACAGAGCAGTCACACTGGTCAAACGAACTGGACTTTAGCGTTGAAGCGTGCTTGGGCACGGTACAGATGGCCAGTGTGACCACGCCCTGAAAGACCAAGCAATAAAAGCTTAAACGTACTTACTATAGCTATCATCAGTGTTTAGTATTTCGCTATGTGACAGTATTAACAGACTGGTTCAATACTACAGTCCTTTAATAATAATATCCAAAGAAAGAACCTAACAAATACATATCCCACAAACATCCCCCTAATACTTCCCACCTCATACACTGCAGCACCTCCAGTTGTTCTTCAAATCTGGCACAAACCCACATTGCATACTATTTTCCTATATTTCTAGAAGCTATTTAAATAAATATCAGGTGGTTTCCTGTTAGACTGGAAGCAGTGATTCATGTCATCTTGTTATATCCCATTACACCCTGCAAAATCTGCAATTCCCTCCAGAGACGGACTCTGCACAGATCTCCCACCTGTGCAAACTGCTCTTCAGGATGAAGTGTGAAAAACACATAATATTGGAATACAACAGACAACAATGTTTGTCCTGTTTTCCTGATATGAATAACATGTAAGAGTCTCTGGGAAAGAAAGTGGGCTATGTGATGCACATTCAAGTCCTGACATATTGGTCTACGTAGGACTAATATTACAGATAAAATGCTTGTTGTTGTTAACTCATTGGTGCACGATGTAAAGTCGTTTATGAGTGCAGGCTCTGGCTCCATACTTTACATCAGCACTATCTGCAGCACACTTAGCAGAGCTTCTAAGCTGTCAAGATTCTCGGCACTAGAACTGGATGAAAATATTTATAATGTTAGATAATATTTCAAGGTGTTGTAACTTGTGTTTAAGAAAAGCAAAAATAAAAATGCATACAATTTAAATAATTACAAAGAAATGTATTTGAAGTTTGAGCTGGCTTCACACACAAACATGTAGTAGCAACAGCTGGAAGGCTTTCAAATGAAATATTTTTAACTGAAGTGCAAGAGCTGTACTTCTCATCAAATAGAACGAGCTGTTCCATCTCGTCTGAACATCTTGATGTAGATGATTTGTGGGCACTTGAAGTTCAGTCTTAATGTCTCCAAAGTGAGACTGTGCGAGCTGAGAAGGTTGAAAGTGCCGGACAATCTTTCCTGATTTGTGATGTAGACCCGAGCCATCAGTCTGATATGTTCATGACATACCAATATCAGATTGGATCTGTCCTATCTCTAGTGTAATGAAGTATAACTAGCTCTACAAAATATCAAAACACTTTGATGGAAAGTATTAGATTCACAAGTTCTATTTCCACTTCACCCCAGGGTGTATCTTTGAATGGAAGTGTTAAGCTATCATTGAAGCTCTGATATCACAAAAAACAAAAATAAAGTTTGTATACATGGTGATGTCAAAAGTCTTTATATTAAAAAAAAAAAAGTCTTAAAATAACCCAAAATGATGGTATTTAAAAAAATAAATAATAAAATGAATAAAGAGGTGTTTTAAAAAAAAAAGGCGTTGTTTTTGCTCCTTTTCTCTTCAGTAAATTCAGAATGCATTAATTCAGGACACAGGCTCAAAATTACATATATTAAAAATACAAAAACAATTCTGTTTCTACTTACTCAGCATTAAATTGGAAAGAAAGGCTTATGTAAATGAAGTTAAGTGGTGGGATGTGTGACTAATTGACTTGTTAGGTCAAAGTGGTTGAGGGGTGAGTAGGTAGCATGCAAATTAGTTCCCTCCTCGAGAGTGTCAAGCACTGTGACTGACAATGCTCTAGAAATAGTTTTATCACATTTTGATCCAGCAGAGTATGCACAGCCTCTGCTGTTTACAATACTCTCAGCACTATCTGCAGGATATTTAGCCGACCATCACAGCTGAAATGTATATTAAGGTTAAATTCTCTGAAATTAAAATGATAAAAGGCACCTTGGAAAAATCAGTGCACGATTCAGAAAGGTCTATATTTCTCCATCCTAAAGATACATTGAATGTCACATCTGTTATCAATCAACGTTCCCCTGCTTTACAAAGTGGTCCACATCAATATCAAACTATTGTTTTTACTTGAATGACACAGAGGGAGGACATTTGGTATGGGTTTGGAAATGTTTCAGTCTAATTTTGTAAACACATTTTGTTCTCTCTGGTTTCAAGCTTTTATCCTCTTGATCCATAGATTAGTTACATTCAGGGTTTCACTATCAGGCTCACATTAGGCCAGCTTTTCACCACTGGTCACACATATCACTGAGAAATAGTACAATTTGGTCCGTTGAATTGAACATAATCAGGTCTAATAGTTTTAAAAAAGGTGCCAATGGGCTTTTTAAATACCCACATGAGGCCTGTGGCTAATCTTAACTGTAACAAATTAAGGCTCAGCCATGCAGACTGCAGTTTCCAAATCTCCCCGATGCGCTCCGTACAAGATGAGAAAATGTATTTGAGAGGCTCACATACTTTATCAGTCTCAGTGAAAAACCAATTGCTTTGACCTTGAAGAAAAAGTCACTCGTTCCTTTGTCAGGCATGTCTCCTCTGTATGGTCGCACTGCTGTGGTGGGAAGCATTAGACCTATCTCAGATTGCAGAGCCCCCCCACCCTCGGGACCGCTGGTTCATTGCTGTGAGCGAGAAGAGGAAGGCTATGAATAGCTTAAGTTGTCCCTGCCTTTTACCGGAACCAACGATGTTTTGTAATTAGTTTCCTTTATAGAATGAAAAGTGTTTGTTGTTGTAATTGTTGTTCAAACTATTGTGAGCAAACAGGATGGGAGATTGACGCACACAAAAAAACATGTGCTGGTGATTAAACATGACAAATGTAACTGTTAGTTCTGTTTCATTTATTGGCAAATGACTGTTCAGATTTAGCTATAAAAGAGTTACTCTTTCATTAAAATGTTATCAATACACTTTTTGTTGGAAAGGTCCTTGACTAAAATGCTTCTTTAAATAAGCGAAAGGAGATTTTACATTTAGAAAACTGCAGTTGTGATGAAGCCTTCATTATGGTTGAATATCTTTTTGGGTCCGCTACTAAACACACAACAGATATGAAAGTCCAACAAATCTTATAGTGAAAGAAGACTTAGCACATGTAGTACTCAACACACAGCTTTCATTCTTCACTCTATTCTTAGTCCTTCAAGAGCTATGAAGTGGGCAAAAATAGCTTAAGGAAGCTGAGGAGGGAAGGTGTGAGTTTGTTTTCCTGAAATAAATGAACAACACAATGTACGAACAGTGTAGACAAAGGATAAAGAAGAACAACAAATACACAATAAGATTTGTTTTTTCCCCCCCAAGTTATGAAACTATGATCCAAGGACACGTGCTTGGATAAGTGTCAAAGACATGTAGGTGCGTCGTGTAGGGAAGTTCCTAGCAAATCATTTCTAGTGGTGCACCATTTGACCAACTGCTGACCCTAATCAGAAGATTCTCCGCCTGTTCAGTCGTGATTGATTACTGACTGGTCATTTCAACAACAGAAAAAGATTCAGTGAAAATCTTAGATCTTACAAAAACATGCCACGAGGTTTCATGCTCTGTGCACAGCGACACAGACACGCAAGCAAGCTAACATGTAGACTGTGTTGACATGAAGTGCCTCAGAGAGCTTATTTAACCAAAACAATTAAATCAAGGCTCAAAACATAAAAGGACACCACACAGATTTAAAGTTTAGACCCGAGCTTTATTGAACATAAACTTGAGTCACTTTCTATGGCGCCAGAGAGAGAGAGAGAGAGAAATGTTTTTTTTAAAGATACGTTCACCATGGTATTGTGGGGACTAAAACAGACAAACAGTATGTCATACACCCAACAATCTGTATGTGCAAATAGGGAATTGTTGTGCGCCAATATGTCTTATTTGCCTCCAAATGACAGAAATCTTTACACTCTTGGCTTAGTTTGTTGACAATTCAAACAGATTCTCTGTAAGTTTTCCCTGTAGCACTTTAAATAATTAATTTTAAGTGGCTAAACGGTCTTCCCTTTTCTCTGAGATGAATGTAGACCAGCCTTGACAATGTGTGCTGGACTCTCTGGGAGTGCAACATGCTGCTGATGGGTGGATGGCTTAGGGTCTCTCCAGTCTGGGCTGCCAAGTTGGCACTTCACAGATAACGCCACAGCTGTGGCACACACAGACATTACTTTAGCCTTGTTTAGAGACTCAACAGGGGCCACTTCAGTGAGAGAGGGCTTCTCTTGGATGATTTTAGACAGAGTTCGTAACACGCTGTGAGCAACAGGTTTTTACAAACTTTGGGTGGAAATCATCGAAGCAGCTGCCAACAGCTGCAGATCCGAGCACAAAGCTGTTATAAAACCTTTGTAAATCCAAACTACGACAAGAGCAAGTCGGTAAAGCTTAGTCTATAGTAGTAGACTATAGTCTGAAGTAGGGGCGAGCAAAATATCAAGTGTGTAAGATAAATCGATATATTTTCAACGAGATGTAGTTTATGTTGTGTTAAAATAACATTTTACATTTCTTCCGTACAGCCGCCAGTTCATACATTTCTCCTCTCATCGTCTGCCCCTCTTCACCCTGCTCCAACTCTCTCCCTCAAAAAACACCTGAATAACAAAATACACAGCTATTTGTATTTTGTTTTGCAGGAAAGGGACATTTTTTATTCAATTTATTTAAGAAGCGTTTTTATTGAACATTATTTTGTCTATTTCACAAACAGTTTAATTTGATGTCATTTTCATCTACATGTTGACATTGTGCAGCTAGCTGTTTGTAACCCTTGTGACATAGAATTTGGTCCATGTCGATTTGACTTAGAACTTAGTTTGTGTATTTCTTTACAGAAACAAATTCAGATAAATATTGTGCATCCCCATTCGGATAAAATGTTTTGGACCGTATCGCCCATCCCTAGCCAGTGTCCTCTATGTTTCTAAAGCTGCTTTCACACTTACAAAACTCACAAAATTCCTGAAAAGCTGCATGTGTGACAGCAAACAGCCATATTTTTCACTCTTTATATAGAGTTCCTCCTGCCAGAAGTATGTTTATTAATCTGTTGTTAATTATGTCGCTTCACTGCCTTCACTTACACCCGTTTCATTTATATTGGTTATTAATTAAATGTTTTGAAATTGAAGAAAAAATATTCCTATTAAACACCCTCAGTACAGTGACTTTGAGAGGGGAGACTTTTTTTTTTTTTTTTTTTAAGAGTTCAAGATTGCAAGTCAAAGTAACAGAACAAACTTTATTGAATTCGGTCAGTACCATTTTATAACATTAGTATGATTAAATAGGTGGAGAACATTTTCTTATTCCAGTTACTGAGGCAACTGCAAACTGATGACATCATGCCAACAGGTATGACGTGATTGTTTGGAGTTATATATACATTGTAAAAAGCTGGATATAATAATAACTATTTGCAATCATTCATTGTTCACTGTGTTCATGGGGACACTCTGTGCTTGCTGATTAACTGTGAAAACGGAGATTGGGGGTCTTAACAAGTGAAAATGATTTTCAGCTTTGAAAAAGATGAAACTTGACTTTAAAGAGGCTCAGTCGTTTCAAGGCTACCAGACATAACAAGCACATAACCCTGGTGTGAATAAGGAAAAGAAAGTCAAAGACTGAGCAGAACACCCCCCAAATGGCAGCGATAAATCACAAGAAAGTGACCTTAATAGAACAGTGGGAGAGAGAGAGGAAATATTGGCTGCACAAGCACAAACTGTAGTAACAGGTATAGATTGAGCAGAGGGTGTATGTTGGCTACACTTAAATTTAAAATATTAACACTGGGACATTAATTAGATTGAGCAGAGGAATGCTGATTTGAAGCTCCCTGACATTTTGCATCCTAATGACTGTAAAAAAAGTGGCAAAAAAAACCTACAGCGTTAATGAAGGTTTTGATTTCTTGAAATGGAATTCTTTTAGCCAGGAGATTCATTATAAAAAAATGTTTACAAGGATTCCTACAAAGTCAAGAAATCCTATAAATACCCTGTTTTTGATACCTTTGTGTCTCTTGTTCAATACAGAAGCTATCAATCGATGGTTCTATTTGCAGCAGGAGCCCTGTGATGTCTCAGAGGAAGAGAGTGAAACCTAACTCCCTGAGCTGTTTGAAAGAGGAACCAAACGTATCAACATTCATTTCACAGTTATTTTGTGACAATGCTTTCCCAGGAAAACAATAAATACACAATACAAAGGAGACATTAAGGATTTTATCTAAAAGCACTATGACTGTCAATCATCTTTTTCTTTTTTAATTGTTGCCATGCAACAGCCCAATAATACCACAACATTCTCCTTTGTGGATTTTCTATCATTACTCATGAGGGCTTAAATCTTGGTGGAAACTAAAAGAATCAATCTCTGCTACTGTGGAAATGGCCAACTGCCAGAAAGACTGGAAGGGACTTAAAATCCCAGTCAGTACCCGCCAACAACTACACGTGCATAACAAACACTGAAACAGGGCAGGAACCCTAGCAGCACCTGCTATGAAGCCTTAGTTAGAGCAAAAGTTACACCCTTGCTTACACACTGCTGGCACATGCACACAAGCACTCAGACGCACACAATCTTGTTTGGCTATTATTTGTTCCATTAGGGAAAAGCTTTTCCTCCAATTGATGCGGGGCAGCAATCCCTGTAAACCACAGGCAGTCTGAAGGCATCCATTTAAATGACTCGGCCAGCTGAAAGCAAGTCCACTGTTGTCAAGGCAGCAAGACGACCATTAAATCACCTGCGTCTATTAAATAATCAATTACTGAGCTGCTGCTCTCCCTGGTAGCACACTCCTTGAGGCTGAGAAATAGTTTTAGGAAGCAGATAAACAGGGACACTGGACTTCGCATGTGGGGTTTTTGACATGCCATCAAGCTCTGTAGGTTTCCCGCTTTGCACACCGGTGATGACAGAATGCAAACAGCCAGCCGATAAAGAGGCACGGGGACACGGATTACCTTTGGTTGAGGTGGGCAGCCAGTGGCCAGGCGGTGCAGCTGTTCTGAAGTCTGGCTGGAGAAGAGATCTGAGCAGCAAGCAGTGCGGCCCAGTCTCTTCATCAGAGAGGAGATGATGCTGCAGCCACAGCCACACATAGACTTGCTCATTAGTAGCCGAACTGTTTCGGGCGGTAAGAAGACGTGAGAGGAAAAAGAAAGCTGCAAAACAGCAGCTACTGTCTGGTTCTCTCTGAATCCCCTCAGTTGTTCAGCCACATGTATTCCACATGGTGCTACTCCACAGGTACTCCGTCGCTGAGATCAGGATGGTTTTATATACAGAAAGAAACCAACGCTCACTTTAATCCGCGGTAAGGGCACGTGAGTTTGAAAGTACAGTTTGTTGTTCCATTTCCCCTGTGATTTCTTCCCACTTAATCCACTTCCAGCATTATACTTGTATCTCTGAACAGCATGCGCCGCCTGCTGTAGCTCCCCCTATTTGCCAAACTCCCTCTGTTCCACAAAACACCTTCCTCTGATATTGCAAAAACCCACTCAAGATGCATCGTTTGCCACTACTTCTCTTCTGTCTGCCACATTTTCCATTTGTGTCTTTCCCCTCCCTCAGCTGCTGTGCTATGAGGATGCTTTCCCCGTCAATGCTGCTGCGACCACTGTACACCCCGCTCCGCCCCTCCCTCCGCCACCAACACTTGCAGCTCCAACAGTAAACCACTCAGACTGTGCTCCTCCAACTTCCCGATAGAAGTGCTTCTCTCGCATGACATCGGAGCTCCTGTTTGTTCTGTTAATTGAGGAGGCCGTGGATAGAATATTATAAAGAAATCCAAGCCACTCTGCATGCACCACAATGGCTGATAAGCAGGATACAGTCAGGATGCGATTGGGGGAGGGGTCCAGGGTGAGCGTTTAGGAGATAATAACTGAGCAGACAGCATCCTTGTGGTAATAATCTGTCACTGTGGTCGAGATTGCAGATGATGACTGCTACGATAATCAGGGAGATAGATTGAAACGTGTTTTTCTAACACAGCAAGAAAAGCTGAAGTCAAGTTAAAAATAACCCTCTTATAGTTTTAATAATATAGGTGGAAAGAGCAACTAGATTAAGCACATCCTTGTGAAAAGCATGCAGTGGTGCCGGTGTAAACATCTGCAATAAAAGTGCATCTTTTTAATTTCACAGTGTCTCAACATTTGTCCCAGCTTCAATGAGGGCTGTTCACCCCATCGTGAATCTTTGACCTGATGAATTCACAGACGTGCAGGGATGATGTGACCATTATTCCTCACAGGGGCAAATACTCAGCAGAGCTAATGAGGCTTTGGGCGGGAGAGATAGCAAGGATCGGTGTGCGGGGGTGGGAATAATGACAAAAAAAAAAAAAAAAAAAAAGGAACCGCAGCAGCTTTCTATTAATAGCTACACATAATAAAGCTAATTAACTGTTACAAATCATTGTCAGCTTTCACCACCAATCCACAGACAACCGTTATAGCATGCTGGTACTGTAATATACAAACCAACACAAACAAAGCCACACGTGACAGATAAAGCAAAGAATTTAAAACATGATGAAAAATGCATTGATGATTAGGCACTACATTCAACAGGGACACCATAATAAGTTTCTTTATTGATCATTGAAGTTATGATTTGAGTGATTGATTCAGAGAGGGTGAATCTGTTTACCTGCAGTTGAGTTTCTACACCAGTTTTATTTACTTGGCAGATTTTTGACCGTTTGTTTCCTAAAGTGACCTTGAGTTCTTGGACATTCCTGGATAATCTTTATTTTATAGACGATCTACTGTTTGGTAAAAATATTTGTCTGATTAATCAATGATAAAAACCCAGGTTTGGTATTGCAAATTGTTATTTATGTCTGCTTACCTTTGAGAATATTCCCGTTCAAGATTTCAAGTTTCAGGTTGTCCATTTTTAAATAATAAGAAGAGACCTAATGAGCAGGCAGTACTTTAGGGCAAGAGTAAGTCTGGGTTTACTTTACCGCATCCTTTAACCTCTTTATATTTTGGAGGCATTCAGGTTTCATTCACCACTGTTTCTAACTTTGCCATGAGTATGTTTTACAAAAAGAACAATTAAATCATGTTTCCAAGGATCCTTTAACCTTTAAATGCCAAAAAGGAAACAAGTTCAATTTAAATAAAGAAGCTGTATTCATGTATGTGCAGCTTTATTATCATCATGTATTCAGACAGAGGATCAAAGTAACCATGCCTCCTGTCTGTTTAGTCTGATCAGGGCTGCATAAACTGTCTGGGCTAATGATGCAAAGAGATCATCACTGGGATCGACTGCTTTTCAGGTGGTTAATGCAAAAATTAGATTTACTGTTTTTGCGGCATCAGTTAATTTTGTGTGAAGTGCAATACGCTTTGAAGTGAAGCTCTGACTGAATGCCAATTGCTCCCGATATGAAAAGGTGTTGGAACGGGTAATAATGAAGCACTTAAAGCCCATTCCATTCCCTGTGCTCACTCACTGGCACATCTCTGAGCGGTTGATAGGTGTGCTACTAAAGGTGACACCTTGCTGTGATTCATTACAACAGAGATTTCCTGAAACACCGGGTTGCCGTCTCCCTGGAACAAACATCACATCAGGAGAGAAATGGAACACAGCAAACAGAGACCTCTATCTACAATTCCCAGAAACAATCTGTAAAGAAAGTAAGTGTCAAACTGGAACAAGGACATAGGGTAGCAGTAAAGAAAGCAAAGCTACAAATAAAGTCTGCTGCATCAAACATGAAGGCAGTATAGTGGCAGCATGTATAATCTTAAATCAGAATGCTTCATAAGCAAAACGTTAGCATCACATTTATGGGTTTCTTTTTTGTTTTGTTGTTCAGGGCTAAAAGACAAGGCTGGGTGAAAGGGTGCCCAATTCATTATTTATGAATATTGCTTTTCCCTGTGTCAGCTCACTGCTTTGGTATCGATCCATAAAGCCTAGACTCACTGCAACCCCACCGAGGGTTTCAGAGGAAGACATGACAACACTGTGCAGCAGCTTTAGGGAGTAACCCCCCCCAAATGAGGTAGTTAGACTGGCATAAAATATGGCATCAGTTATGGAATAATTAATACATTGTGTTCATTCTGCAGCCCATAAAACTAATATTCTGCACTGTATTTACTGAACAAAAGCTGCACTAATCAATACTGAGCTCCAGAAAGATCTGTGCTGTTTCTTCTAGTCAAGAAATTGATGAGTTTATGCAATTTAAAGCTATTATCAAAACCGTTGTCCATTGGGGTTTTGACACACAAACCAAACTCCTGAAAACCACCTGACATTTTCAGTGTGAAAATACGGCTATTCAATTGTGGGGAGAAAGTTCGCATTCGAACTGTAACGAGCCGTTAGAATTCAAAATATACAGTCAATCAGCGTGTCAGGCAGTCTGAAGTAGTTTGCAGTTTGATCCAGCAGAGGGCGCTCTCAGCGTTACTTGACCATTGCATGCACTCTTGACCTCAGCAAATGAAGACAGTGGTCCAGTCTCGATGTCCACCCTCACACACTCACTGACTTTGGTGCGCGTTCCCGGTAAGTCTGTGAGGGCTTAGTGCTGTCCCACTGTCAAATCATCAAGTGTTTGAGGGATCTCTCGCTGACGTTACGAGCCCTGTCCTTAAGTGGGCATATCTGCAGACTTAACGTGAGGGAATTACCCATAGTTCATAGCATTGTGACGTGAAACATATGATTTCCCGGGGAAGCCCACAAGAATTGAAAGGTAAACAAATGCCATAAAATGGAAAAAAAGGTAGAGACGGTAAAAAAAGAGGAAGATGAAACCACGCTCTATTTACAGTCTACTAAAAAAGGTTATTTGGAAACTACAGATAATTCAGAACTCATTTGTAAGTCTATAAACAAAAAATAGAGACAGAGAGCATATTAGTCCCATAAGATAAGATAAACCTTTATTCATCCCACAACGAATACATTTATTTAGAGGCCTATATTGAGTAGAACTTTTTATAAGCGCCATGGTTGTGAGTGAGAAAAGTAAAACACGTTAAATGAGCTTTTGCCACATTACATCATGCTGTCATGGTTACAGAGAAGTTGCAAAGTGCTGTCCCATTTGTATTTAACTATTGTAGCCCTCGCAGCCTCATGCACTCAATCACTTTCCAGGTGACATCAATAAAGTCAGTAAGGGCTCAGGGCTCTGGGTTTAGGGAGGACATCGAGATTCAACCAGTAATGCTGCGGGACACTATTCAGGAGATGCTATAGCTCTTCAATCCCCTTATAAAAATAAAAGAAAATATATCAATATGACCAAGTGTAGCAGGTGGTTTGTATGTTCAAACAGGTTTTAAACCGATTTTGCTTATGTGAACCTTTTATTCAAACATTATCACGCCATTTTCTGAATTTGTTTGAAGTGGTTTCATTGAAAAAATGAAAGCCCTGGAACACAAAGACACATTTTTAATTTCGACTTCACCCAGAATGAATAACCCTAACCCTTGGTAACATTCTCCGTGTGACTTTAGTGAAGTGATCTGATGTCAGAACGCAGCAGGAATTATTTAGGAAAATTGAGAGCGAGAGAGAGGGAGGGGGTTGAAATGTTTATAACCTGCAACCGCGGCACAACTGAAGAATGTATGCGCACATACTGTAATGAAACTGCAAAATTGTTTTCTGTTCACCTCTTTTGGGTTGATACAGGGAAGTCGAACTACACGCCACACTGATAGACTTGGATAAAAAAAAAAAAAAAAGGTCAAAATTGTCACCATAACGTCAGACTCTGTTGCCTCATTGGCTACTTCCACATTGTTCTTTTTACCTCGTGCACTGCGCTCGGAGCCTGCCCATACACCCATCATTCAAACAGGTTTAGCCTTCCACTGTTAGGCGCATGTGTAAACGAGCAAATCAGGAAAATTTCTGCCGCAGCCTGCCGGAAATTTTTTAAACCATTTTAAGAAATGTTCAGGAGTGCATGTGTGAGAATGATAATCAACTTGTGTTCTTATTTCCATGTTTAGAACACTTGAAATCAGATCTGAGAAAAAAAATTGTGTGGACAGCAAAAAAACAGGCGGAACCTTTATCAACACTTTAACACACAGACTCCCATCGGCGTCACTCTTGCATAATTTCACATCCTCAGCATTACCACTGAAATTGGATAGTTCACCCAAAAGTTATGTTGCTCTGCCAAAAGCACATCAACCACAGTCAGCCCAGAAACTCTGAATCTAAACCATGCACGCACTCTGTCCTCAGTTATTCTCTTGTGAGGCCACTTGCCATTACTCTTCGTTACTGAAAGATAACATTTCATTACATGCCTTTTCAACCATGAAAAATGACTGCAGAGCAACTTCCCAGACTACAAAACTATATTAGGATGCAACAGATGCACTTCCTGTCTCCACATACTCACTCTGAAAACTAAACCCTTCATACGGGCCGACACAAAGAACCAACACGGTGCTCTTCATTATTAATTTATACATTCTTTAATGTAATATATTCGTTATCTTGGTAGATTTCTAATGAACTCATTTTTTAATGAATGATGCCTACAAAAAACAAAGACTAAAGAAAGACTCACATTTATTTAGTCTGTTATCTTACCGTCTGACTTTATTAACCAAAGGGATTAATAAAGTCGCTATATATCTATAACCTGAACAAAGAATTATTTGATGTCAATTTAAAAAACTAATTTGATAGCCTATTAATCCACTCTTTCTAAAAGAACAGACCTTGTTTATCCACCTCTAGATCCTCTATTAAGAATGTATGATTCCCTTTGATAAATACAGCCAATGAGGCTGCAGCTGCTGTCTGCTGAGTAAATCTATGGCACATTCTTCTACTCTATACTCTACTAATGAGAAAAGGGTAGACTGCAGTAACTGGTGACGGACGGAGAGAAGTTAGAGTCTATTAACTTCCTAAACAAAACAGCACAAGCATTAACGCTATCAGAGTTTAAAACAAGGTAAATTATTCACTTAATCTGCTGTGTTAAAATCTCCTAGGGAAGAGCAGCGCACGGTTTTAAGTGCAGTAAGATACAGACTTGTTGACAAATTGTTTCAGTGGTTTATCAAGTGGGGAATGTGTGATAATTAGCGTGGTGCCATTAATCTCAAAACCAATTAGCAGCTGATATGTTTAAGTGAGCCTGCAAATCTAATCCTCAATTATCCTAAAGTGGACAAACTATACGCACTGAAAGGTAAAACACTGAAGGAGGTGGATGGTACATTTTAGTGTGCAAACGGTTTATTCTTAAAGATCCTGTCAGGTAAAGGCTGTCTGTGCAGTTTCTGTTTAAAAGACTCAAAAAGATCTACTGCAAGGTTTAAGACATTACATGAAGTGAGGATAAATATAGGTAGTCAGTTAAGTGCAGTACTGAAATAGTCAAAAAGTGTAAGTATTGCAGAATATTAAATCGTAAAAAATAAGAGAATGTTAAAGAAACTCAGTACACAATGTCTATGTTTAAGGTGTAAAGAAAGAGCGGAGCAGTTGTTACAAGGATGCAATACACTGCACAGGAAATCTAAAAAAAAATGAATATGGAGATAATATGCTGCTATAAACATGTGTCATTAAAACAGTCCTCAGTGTAATTACAACAAATGGTTACTTACTACACAGACCCTTTTCTCTGGGTAGGCTGCACTCTAGTGGATAAAGACTGAAACTCAAGCAGGACAGCACTCAACATCTGACACGGATCCTAAATGATTTCTCCCTACCCGTCACTACTAAAAGCACCAGACTGTACTTTCAGACAGATTTGTCATGCTTTAGATTTTGGATGCGCCAAATCAGGGATGTGACAAGGTGTTATAAATCACCCAAAACAATTAAATGTGGTTCTCATACTCGAAAGAAAAACACGTAATAGAAATGCACAGAATAATTGATGAAAGCATCATCAGATGAGCTCAAGATAATGACAACCTCCATTCTCACCAGCACAGGGACAAACTTGGATCAACTCGATAGGAGCTCCACAACACGTGACTAGGAGTGTTACAAAACTCCCCTCAAAGAATGGCATCCACATCTTCCACCTGTAGCCTCTAGAATGGACATAAATACTGGCTGATTATTAGAGGGCTCTTATCCGTTATAACAGGAAACACAAAATTTATATATTTTGTTGTGGACATAAAATAAATGTATGGACATCAATTTGAGGTTTGGGAAACACTAATCAACACTGTTTATAGATCAAGTATCTAACCCAGATGTTAGTCAACCAATAAAAAGACAATAACAGTTTTTGTTTGCAACAGCTTCAGATAAAAGTCTAGTGCAGTCTAGAGATGACTAGAGTCACTCCTAAACTTAGGTCACCAGACTGTGCCTTTAGTCTTAAAGTAGCCTATTCTGCTTATAGTTACAATGACTTCCATTCTTTAGGTTTTGCTATTTGACTATTTTCAGAAACGAGATACATGTATCCCCCTTTAAGCTTTTATCTGCAACAGCCTTGTATACTTCACAGATGCTACACTTGAGATAATTTGAAAGAGACAAATGTGACGTGAATCACTGCAAAGTATCCTCCCATTTAAAACTGATGGATTGCAGTCAGTTTTTCTTTAACTTTTTTTTTTTTTTTTAAGTGCATCGGCAGCAATTTTGTTCTGTCTTCTGCTATCTCGCTGTTATCAATTGTGTTTAAGCTATTCTGCAGGCAAAGGGCTGTTCTGAATTATTTACAGAGAATGAGTGGGTGAGAGGTGTGGGACTTATTAGGGAGGGACACAGAGGATAGCTAAATCTCAGTTCTTTTCAACAGTGTGCTTATGAAGCAGTTTCACATTCAAATTTCATGGAATAGCAGTGCACTTCTTTATTCTGCGGTCAACTTCATACTGGAATACACTATTATTGTCTTCTGTAATGTTCAACAAAAAAAGTCCCCCAATGATTGAGAAACATGTACCTTTCAAGGATGGAATAGATGGAGTGATGCTGGTTTCAAGCTAAAGGATGAAACATTTGTTAATTCTGTTTTTGTTTTGTTTTCTGCTTCAGGACAGATAGGAGTCAGCATTCAGTGCACTCACGTCTTAAGCACAAGAAGATAGCCGTGTGACACAAACTGGGATTAAATTTTCTTTCAAGTGCAACTTCCCTGAGCATCATGCTGAATTATTCACACTCCATATCAGATTTCCTGTATCCGGTCCTTGATACCACGGTAACAGTTTTAGGAGGAAGACAATGTTAACATTTAGACATCTGAGTGTCGGTCCGCACGTTAAAAATGCAGCACAGAGTCAAGCAGTGCACTGCTATGTGCTATCACTTTACCTTTAATTCACCAGCGTCTGCCCCGGATGAATAATTCAACACTTGCACCACACTTATGGCTTTAAGGAAGAACACCTCATAGAGCTACGAGCACTGAATACACCATTAACACATTAACCATATGTCTTTAGTCCCACAGTAACGGCTGACAACGATACACACATCAACTCCAAGGTGCACAAAGATCAATAACTGCAGCCTGACCAGATGAAAATGTGTTTTACTCTTCCTGAAAGTTTGCCATCGTGTAAAAATAAGGGGGCACATTTCAAAATCAGACAGTAAGTTTGCCAACATACAAAATAAAATTACTAATATGTAAACAATGCCTTTGAATGTTAAGACAAACAGTATAAAGCTACAATCCAAAAATGTTGTATTTTGCAACATTTTAGTCCCCTGCTTTCACACATACATGTTATACAAAGAGGATACGTTAAAACAACTCCAACAACTTCCACTGTGTCTCATGCACATAACTGAGCTCAGCCGTCATTGCATCTTTGTACAGCCATATTGATTCTGCGATGGCGTAACATTGAGTGTCCCAGTCTGTGAAATCACATTGCGTTTCAGAGTAGCAGAAGCACTGCACAGCAGGAGCTCCACATGCCAATAACAATGCTTTGTAAACAGTCTTATCTGTGCTGCTAACCTCCAGTTGTCTCTTTTGTGTTACTTACAAAATCAGCGTAATCATACTTAACAAGGTTAGAGTTCAAACTACAGTGATGACTGTTTCGCAGGTTAGAAATGGACTGAAATTGATACTGATGCCTCTCTCTATGATCCATAACATGACCCCACAGCAGGGACCAGTGAGCTAATAGATATTATCAGCTCATTGCCAACAAGCATTTTTAAAAAAAGATCCACAAAGACATAAAGGTACCGCTTTGACAACATGGGTAGCCAAAGGGGGAAAAGGGACCGCCACGTTCCCGCCCACGTTTGTATCAAAGCAACTTGGAAAAGTGCTTTGTAATTTTGCAGTGTGCATATAGGTGCTATAGGTAAACTTATTTTTAGTGGTCGCAGAAGTGAATTAATCGATGACACTCGTGAAGCGTACATGAAAGGTGTTGCTAGGAAACAACTGGATTCAAGCTTACATCCCATCAGCTGTTAACAACACCTGACAATGAACATGATACAAAGCTGAACCTGATATGTGTGACATTGTTTACCAACATGTGAAACTGAGAAAATCTATACATTAACAGAGGCTTATTTATCCAGCCCTTCTTTTCCCCTTCCACTGTTTGACATGGTTTCACTTTCTGGTAAAGCTTACATTTTTTTTTTTTTTTTTTAAAAGCTTTTAGTGGACTTAAAGCCGACACACAGAACTCAAACACCAATGCAAAGAGCCTTTGATATTTCTCACCGTCTGCTGAATATTATGATCCAAACATTTGTGCACAGATCCAATACATTGTCCTAGCCCAAGGGAGAATTGTATTGGTTTCTTTGTCAGCTACAGACAACACGCCTACTGCCATTTGTGTAAAAAAAAAAGAAAAGAAAAAAAAAAGAGACATATCTCAGTTTTTAGATGCAATAGGTTTAGCACTGTGTGAGATTTACATTCACATCAACACATCCTGACCTCTGAGAAGTTTTCAAAGTCGCAGTGTTTACTTACAGTTCTGTCTTTCTGTCTTTCCTCAGGCCACAATTGGTCTTCTCCACTCCTGGTCCTACTCTAAGATTTGATTCTTTCTGTGGACAAAGATAGGAAGGGGGAAAGAAAGAAAAAAAAAAACAATCTCAGAAGTCATCAAAGAGTTAACAGGTCAAGAGGCTGTCTGGAATATGAGGCGAGCGCAGGAGGGCCAGAGCGGTGAGATAGGGATGCTGCGATTTCACAGTTCAGATTCTCCAAAATACCGAGCCAGATCGAGCCAGTTCTTCAACAGGTCTGCCAGATAAACTACAGAAGAACAATTTAATAACCTGGCACAACGTGCAACACCTGCATCAGTGTGCAACAGTGAGTCACTGCCACAAGTGCGTCAGTTATTCCTCTGTCTTATTTGATCAGAAATAAACAGAGGGCAGCTGCTGGTTAACTAGTGCGCAGCTAACCGCTTTTACATGATGCTGTGTGCATTGTTAAAAATCTAACTAACTTTGATTCTCCACACTTTAAGGACCAGGGTTGTCCAGATTAAATGTATTGTCTTTAATAATAACAATGGGTATCTGCAGAGTCCCATACAATACTTAGGTAGTGTATCTGACGCATTGAAATAACAGCTGCATCCTTCTAAATCTAACCCACAAGCTTCTTCATCTTAATATGTGAGAGGGGGCACATCATAACACCTATAAACATTAGAGGTGGGGAAAAAAAATCTATTCATGTAAAAATCAAGATTCTTATCTTCTGAGATTTAAATAGATTCACAACTTCCAAAATCGATTATTTTTTGGGGGGGGCTAATCCATCACTCCCTGCTAAGTGCTAAGGCTAGCTCTGTAACTCAGTAGCATACCAAATGGAGCAGTAAGAAATTAAGTCAGTCTCACAGATGACTGGAGGAGATCCTGAAGTATGTACTAATTCAATTTTAACAGAGGCGAGTGCCTCTTAAATAAACAAGGGAAGCGGTTTTACTTATGAGTTAAACTTTTCATCAGAATAAACAACAGAAAAAGTCAGAAGTAGTCGTTTGTTTAGCCCGACAGCAGGTGCTTATGGAAATAAAACAATAGTGCATAGCCACAGCGGACACACCCATTGGTTTATGGACTACTGTTTTTGCAGCCTCAAGTTTGCCATCCCCGTCCTGGATTTATACATCCAGAAGTTATTGTCTATGTAAGAGGAGGATTTATAAATATTTCTAAAACTCTACAGCTTAGAGGTAGATGTGCCTTTAATCTGAAAAAATGTCAGTTTATGTCCAAATGTAAAATGAATTTTAATATAAACATCCTGCTGTGTTGAAGACGACAAGACAGCAGCAAGCAGAATATGAAGTAAGAACCTTATATCTTAGACTTCCATTAGAAAAACACACATGTAATAGAACTACTACATTCAGTGTTTTTTCCAACAACCGCCACCTCTGGATAACATCTGTAACAGAGTATCTTTGATCCTTCTAACACAATCCATGTGTTCCCATGTTGAAATACTCAGCCTTATACAAACAACGTAGCACATTATCCGATCCTGGACAGCTTATTTCTGTGCATGTGAGGGTATGATTTGTTCGACAATGAACACAGATAAAAGTGTTCTAATAGGAGAAATGGAGCTGTTGGTTTTGAGCAGCTGCCTACATACAATATTAAGCCCACTAGACTCACAGCAAGGCCAAGAGCTAACTTTGGGAAGAGAGAATGGGATTTCTAAGTTGACGTAAACAAAACTAGATATGGACATGGGAGTTCTGGGAATTGAGCAGATGCCCAGACAGGGAATCCAGCTGTTTGACATCTGATAACTGTGAGACAGAAAAATGGTTGACTGACTGAAATATCCACAATTTAGGTTTCGTGTCTCGTAAACTTTATTTGTGACGATGTGCAGGATTGAAGTGGCTAAGAAACAAGTGCTTCATTGTGTTGTGACTTGCAAGCAACTAGCGGTTGTTTCCAGAATTAAACAGATGATACAGACTGCCAACAACAGGATAAGTCGGAAAGAACTACAACTGTGGTGCTAGATTTTTACAAACAAATGCAGACTTGAAAAAATGTATTTGATCAATTCAGTGGAGTTACAATTGACAGGATCGTTTTTGTACATTTTTTTATTTGATCAATTAGTGGTTTGATCTACAAATCAAATTATTAGGTAAAAGGTTATTCAAATCAAACATATTGTATATGTAAAGTGTTGTGTTTGGTATGGTGTATGACTGTCTTTTTAAAAAACGATTCAACAAATCAACAAAAGAGCGAAGAAGAATATGCTGGAGAATAGTGGTGTGCGATAAGACGATCATGGATCATGATGGATCAGAATATGTTGACGATCTGCCAAAGCAGAGAGATTGTAGAATCAGGCTACAGTGTTTATTCTATCATGCAGTTTATTCTCCTACACAGATGTGTCTCCCCCTCCCCCCTTTTGCTCCGCAGCGGCTGAAAATGAAAACGAAACATAGGAGTTGTGAAAATTACTCCATCCCGGTTATATGGAACAGTTTAACATTTTTCCATACAGATAGTGCAAAAGAAATAAGTATTTCCAGAGTTTGCACAGGTAAGGTTTACATTTCAACCCAACAAACGAACGTTTAACGAACCCAAGAGACGTTAGAAGTCTGCTGAGAGTTAAACAGGGCGGAGCTCGGACTAACAGTCTGCGATGGGAGATTTAATCCTGTTGTTTAAACCGTTGCTGGCGGTGTTTTTCTGCTCTCTGGCCACTGGCTCAAGGTGAATTCTCCGGATAATATCCTGCTGGGTTCTCACATCAGCGCACTCAGACTTTATGTAGAAAAAAATACTACGGGGCTGGCAGGAGAAACTCCAGATACAAATCTGAGTGCAGTATTTGGCTGTTTGCGTTTACACATACAGCTCCTTATGTCATTATCAGGCGTTTTGTTTTTCAGAAGTTTTCTGTAAGTGTGAAAGCCCTTATAGAAGACCTTTAACATTGTGTATCTGCTGACACAGAGCCCGAATGAAAGCACAGACTTAGAGCCAACTCACAAACTCAACAACAGCCAAGTTTTTGTTTTGGCCTGTAATCAAGTTCTTCACATATCTACCTTTAATTAGCAACAGCTGCTGGCCTGTGACATACTGCCAGCGATGTGTCCATCCTTTCAGCCAGCGGCTGCTGCTAAGCTGATACCTCAATAACCTTTATCTTAATCAGAACAGAGTAGTGACAATTTCATTTAGCAAATCTGTGTATTTTATGATATGTGGCTGTCGATTATAATCCTCGTAGTATCCTCTTATGTTCTGAGTTTGTGGTCTAAAGTCCTCTCCTCAATACCGAAACAAAGGTCTTCCACTTCTGTTTTGCAAAATCTGCAATGTTTATGTGAGCCAACCCCTGTTAGGAAACAAAATTAGCCAACTTTTAACCGCTGTATCCCAGGGCTTTCTAGGAAAAGTTCGGAGAGTTTCCAGAGGCCTTTGAGAGAGGCAAGTACAGAGGTTCCAGATGCCTGCAACTTCAGTCTGGGTCAGCTGCACCAAATAAAATGATTCCACATGGAGGAATGTTACGGCGTGTTTCCTGGCCTGGGTTCAGCTTTGAGTAACTCTGTTTAAAATATAACAGAAGCACTGGGTTACGCAACATTGTTCAGTGAACAAAATCCCTGTTAAAAAAGGGAAAACAGACAAGTGAAACAATACAAGAATGTAAGTTTCTTATCTTGTATTTGTGCAGCAGAAGTGTTACCTCTGTGTCAATAATCTGATGATCCAAATTACAGAAAATTTCAGGATTAAACTTGAGTACTTTCCATAACTAAAGTTACATAACAAAAATAGCTTAAAGCTGCAACATAATATTCAAAGCAGGCATGCAGAATCTATGACATAACCTTATACCAAGCCCTTCACACAATCACACACAGGTGCAGTGATCACACACATTACTTATTCAGCCCATCACTGAAAGGTTAGTCATTCCTTATTTTGTAGTATAAAGGAGTTTTCTAATGTTTATGGAATACAATGTTTTCTAGAGCAGCTGCAAACAAGCCAACACTACAAAGACTGTGAAAGACACTTCATAAATCACTGCTGGAATGCAGCTTCATTTCCTCTCCGACCCCACCTTCCCAACAGATTCTTCCTTCAAATCCAGGAGCTTTCTAAACAGAGCAGCAGAGAAACCTGACAATCCCCCATCATGACACAATGTGCAGCTGTGAATCTGATCTGTTGAAAAAAAGAAAGAAAAAATATTTCCCCAACGCAGACTAGCTCACATATCCATCATGCAGAGAAGACGTTGCAAAGAACAACAGAAACCAATGAGAGTAGGCAGTGTTTAGTGAAAGAGAAGGAAGATGTAGGGGTACGCCATAGGACGATATTAGATAGTGAAGAAATGTGTCGACAATCCGCCGAGGCAGAAAGATCATAGTATCAAGCTTCGGTGCACACTGTATCCGTTGCAGTTCTATGCTCATACACAGAGGCATCCAAAAAAAAAAAAAACCTCTCTGACAAATCACACTATTTGCTAGTCTGTTTCACTAAAGAGGACACAAGACTAAATCATAAAGCGGTGCAGAAAAAGCACAAATTAGTGGAGAAAATGTATCAGAATTTAGGAAAAGAAATGTTTGGTCCTGAAAATGTTCTGGGCGAGACTGAATTAGAGAATTAGACCTGATAGTTTGTCTAAAGCACAATTTGCATAGCATCAAAAATTAGTCTGCAGATTTGAACTGGACAAAGACGAGCCGTGATCCAAGATAGTTTTATAACTCTGCTTCTTTCTCTCAATGAATAGAATGAATTACCTTCATTGTTATTATATCAGGTACAATTAAATTAAGAGTGAAACTCGCAATCAATGTAACAAATAATAGAAATAAAGAAATTGCTGCAATAAGATACAGTAACCGATTAACATGTATTTATAATAGTCAGCTCTAGTAAATACTATAGTGGTGCACATCTAACTGAAAGTAAAGTCACGATTATTTAAATGCTACCCATGATATTGTTGTACACCATTCAATATTTAACCTGCATGTAACTGTGAAAGACAAACCTTCGTCGCCTACAGGAGAAAAGGTTTTTGCTAGTTCAGACCTGTGTTAGACAAGGGCTGACAGAAAAATCACAATTCTGCAGAAGGGAAAAACATGCTCTGGTTTGTTTGTATTTTTCTAAACCGATCACAGATGTCTCGGTTTGGCGATAGCTCAGGATTCAGCGACAGTGCAAAATCATTTCAACAGGGTACTTGTTTTGGTGAAACAACTTGCAGGGGAGCAGAGCTGGGACTAAATCCTGGAAAATAAAACCCCACGTAGAACATTTTAAGGGATATAAGACCCAAGGCCTGCTTTGTTTCATGTTTCACTTCAGAGGTTCTTGTTTTTTTATTTGGGACAGGGCTTTTGAACCAGAAGCATCCAGATAGAATCAAGGGAAGAGAACTCCATCGGAGATAGCGGCTTTTGGCAGACTATGCAGACAGCTTACATCCTGTGAGTCAGGCTATAGGCTTCATTACTTAGAAGTCTTCAAAAGGTGACTCATCTTTTGTAAAGCATTTGATATCATTTTTTATCTGTTCTTGTTACGCCAACAAAGGCCAGTCCAACATTTTGATGGAGCATATCATTACTTTGATTTCTTCTACATGACATCAGGTTGTGCTTTTATATTCCATACCTGGCTCCTGATAACTTGGAAGACACGTTTGGTGTAACAGTCTAGCTTTCATCTAAAACATTAGGACTGACAGATATTCACAGGGGGACAGAGGTGCAGGTAAGAGGTGTTTCATCCCTGAGGATATCATGAGGAACCAAAAGCAGCCAGGTGCTGTTACCATGGAAACACAGATAAGCCAACAGATGACAACACTTTGAGCACCAACAAAATACTCAGTGATCTAACATAGAGCTGCGATCTACTTTTGTTTGGGTCAAGTGTTACATAAGTATTGACATGAGAAAATTATTTAGAATCACAATTTGTTGTGTTTCTAGTTTTTAACTTATGAAGTATAATGTTATTTGACATTACTCACGAGTGCTAACACAGGCCAAATTCCCAATACTGAGTAAAAAGTACAAGAGGAAAATGTAATTGCTTTTAACTGAATCCCAACCTCTTGCTCATGAATGGAACTGAATTGCTCATCGCACCTCTCGCTGGAGGTGTCTGCAATATTTTATCTTCATAAATGCAAACTGATCACGTGAAGATTTTTTTTTTTTTCATCCAAAGCATAATTTTCACAGAGAACACATGAGACTAGCTCTATGCTTTTGGTCAAATGGTTGCTTCTAGAAGAATATGACAACAACTTATTCTCTCATTTCATCTTTTAAGTTCTGTGAACTGATACAAATGCTGCTAGCCAACAATGCCATTTGTGTGTACATTTAAGCCTGGGGCTGACCAGAACAATGCAAATTGCAGCAGTGCTACAAGAGAAAGAAAAAAAAACATCAGTGAACAGACAGGAGCAGCAGAGGCAGTTTTTCTACAAGACATCGGAGACATAGGAGGGGCCAAACCTGTCAGCGGAGGGACTGCGTAGGGGATCTTGTTGAGCTTTTCTGCTGCTTGGGGGTATGGCGGTGTTATCTGCAGCTCCACAGACCTTCCCTTTGAAGTGATGCTGAACCACAGACTGAGCCAGGGGTAGTGAAGTTGGAGGGCGGGGGGCTATAGAGAAAATGTGGAGAGAGCAACAAATGTCAGAATACAACCGTGAGTTGCGAAACATTGAGCAACGGCGGAGAAGTAAACAAAACATGTGTGTTAACTTTCATCTTGTAATGGCAGAAAAAAATGCACCTCTGAGATCGTTTGGAAGCAGCCTTGTTTGGAGCAGAGCTTTGATGTTGAGGTCATGCAACACACATCATTGTTTTTCTCTATATTTTTATGTCTTGTATAGTCAAGCTATCTTTCCTTTTTAGGGAATAATTTAGAAAGCATATGGCGGCACATGTGTTGGAGAACGATCAGCGGCATCGGGAAAGGTTATAGTCGGACAGTAAAAGTGAGGAAAGTGAATGGACAGACTGTCCACCTGCTCCTGTTCACTGAAACTCTCCCTCTAGGATTATCCTCTCTAATAGACTTAAAGGAACTTTAACTGAGCTGCCAGCTGCCCGTGTCTCCCCAGCGGAAAGCTACCCAGGTCAAATCTGAGGGAGGATATCCTACAATGACAATGCAACACATTCCTCTGGTGCCACGAATACCTTATAAATGCAAAAAAGTCTATTATTGTACTTTAATCTTAAAAGGAACTGCGTAAAAGCTAATTTATGCAATATAAAATATGAAACCAGTCGAAAACAAATTAATCTGCTAAAAAAAAAAAAAAACGCCTTTATATTAAGTGCGAGAAATCACACCCCAATACATCTGTGCATTTGTCTCTAGTTGATCTCAGTTCATAGCAGATGCATTTTAGAGCAACCAACCTACTTTATATTTGATAAACAGTAAATAATTCATCCAGAAGAAAAATAAATGTGGGCCACAAAACTGTTGATCTACTTAACTTGAAGCTGCAATGATTTCCAGTTTCTAGGTTGGCAAGACTGTAGCATGAAGATGTGCTGTGAAAAGTTACCTGAGAAGTTTATATGATACTTCCTGTACAGTTCAGTAAGCTTTAAATCCAAAAGGTTTTAACGGAGAATTTGTGAACAGCGTGTAGTACAGATAACAGAGCAGGCCACCTGTTTCTATCTGTGTGGCAGAGAAGAGACAAGAACAGGATGCGGTGGTGGCCTTGGCTTATTTGTGAATTTAACTGAATTTGGAGAATACTTCTCAGGTTGGTTGTTGTGTGTCCTGGTCGATGGAGGACAGAGACTGGATGGTTTGTCTCGAAAATATCATCTAATGGACTCATTTAGAAAAAAATAGCCGGCTGACTGCAAAGCAAAGAAAAGACACAGACACAAAAGATACACTTTGTATACTTCTACCACTGCTTGCCCTCTTTTCATCAGCGGGTTTATCCTCCTCCTTGACCCCCTCTGCACCAATGAAATGCCAGTTGGTCCATAATTTGTAGCTATTCAACATTTACAAATCACAATCTTTGATTTTTTTAAATTAATTTTCTTGTTCCTGTTTGTGTGTGCCTGAGAGTCCATGCGCGCACCGAAGCATGATACTATGATCTTGACACATTTCTTCACGATCAAATATCATCCTATGGCACACCCCTACATCTTCCTTCTCTTTTACTAAACCTGCATACTCTCATTGGTTTCTGTTTTTCTTGGCAACAACTTCTCCGCATGATTGAAAAGAAACTTTCACCAAACACCAGGAATACGTATACATGGAAACAGTTTTTTTTTTGCCTTAAAGTAAAATAAAGAAATAGTTTTGGAATTTAAAAAATTAGTTTTTTTTATTCTTAAGTCATTGCTGTTCCTCTTAAATTTGCCTAAAACTCGTAAAGATGAAAAAAAAAAAAAAAAAAAACACTCCAACCATAAGCACCAAACAAAAACTGGAAACCATGACCAAGAAACCAAGGTATGTGTTGAACAGTGGATTTACTGTATTGTTACATCCCTACTCACAACAGTTTATTGTCTCAGCTGTTGTCACAAACAGAGTATAGTAGTAGTAGTAGTAGTATATATTTTTCCAGACCTTTATTGGAGCTGACTAAGCTGCAAAACTCTGGATAAATCTACAAGTCAACAAGGAAGGTACAGCATCAATAGTGAACATACTAAATTCAAGCAGTATTTGCATGATAAGGAACTGAACTAAGCAAATGACCAGGGTTGGGCAGCGTCTACCAATCGTTGGATGATGATCACCATCGTGACATAACCCAAAGGACAATGAAATCATTGTGGGGGTATACACTGTGAAGACAGAGCAATGCAGGAGTATGGCACTGCAGGCAGCATACTTCACAAACAAATTATACCACATCAAACAAAACATCCTGTGAAGGAAAATACTGAAACTAAGGATATCATGACAGTGGGCAGCATGAATCAGGGCGGTGCATCTCCAGACTGTTGGCTAAATGCAACAATCTCTGGAAAGCAGACTACATTTCCAATTCTCAACTTTTAAAACAGACGGTGGTAACACCTTCTCCAATGCCATCCACTGCGATTGACCCTTCAGCTGACAGCAGCCTTGCCCTTGGCAGGAGAAAAGCTGGGTGGTGCGTAGAGATTTTAGAACTTATGGATTTTATGAACATTAAAAACACTCTTACTTTCTCTCTGTGGAAGTCTGATGTTGTTTCATCACCAGTAACAACTAAAAGGTGTTAGAACTTGTATTTTTCTTGGTAAAAATTATCTCAAAGGCTGATAATTTAGTATGCCTCTGAAGAAGGATCAATAGTCACAAAGACAGAAAGCAGGGCCTTTAAAGCACATTGTTCCAATGGGAGAGTCTTTAACTAAAACTGAATATGTTGAACGAATACAACAGGAGAAAAGGGGGCATGATCAAGCAACTTGGAAGGAACTTCTCTAAACTTTAGGTCTACATTTCCCTTTTAGTTTATGTGATAAAAATGGATGAAAGCACTGTAGAGTTCACTAAAAAGGTGAAACAAAACGTAAGACCTGCAGTTACACAATTAGACACTCTTTACAGTTCAGGGGTCTCATTTATAAGCATTGCGCGCAAACAAAACAGGGCCTGAAACTCCCCGCAAAGTGTGATCTTTAAAAACAAACCCAATGGTGAAATGTGCGCAAGCACGCCTGTCCACATTTGGGAGGCAGAGGAAAATGGCAACACAGACGGTGAGGTGGTGAATTGAAGCAGGAATGTATATTGATGCCTCTCACACATCTTATTTCACTAAATACCAAAGTTAACTGACAGATCCACATCATCATAATCATTCAAACCGACAGTTTAACGTGCTCATGTGGTAAGCCGTTTTCCACGAGTAACTTTCGATATCAAAAGATTTAAACATTAAACTTACGTACTGTATATAAATTCAGCCATATATTTTATCAGCGTTGTCTCACTTTCATTCACAGGAGGGCAGAGAACCAGACTGTGCGCCGACGTAATCATTGACGTATAAATTCAAACCAGTACATAAAACCATAGCCCATGTAGTTCTTACTCATGTTTTCCAATATCGAGCAAATGTCATTTTTATCATCAATAAGAGCACACGACTGGTGGCTGTTTCACACAGTTTGCCGTCTTGTTACTCAGCACAGCATCCTGTCCTGCACATATTAATTGTATAAATGAGTAAAGTGTGGGAATTAAGTGTGATATATCCTTTCAGTCGGAGTGCAGGGCGAACAATTAAAGCGGTTGTTCACCGTTCAAAGTTCTGCTGAATAAAATCCTATAGTGAAGGAGACTGACGTGACAATATATGAGCAAATCGGTGTGGGTACTGTAAACATATACAATGCAGTGACACTCTTGCGTAATGATACATTGATGTTTTGGCTGCAGGAGGACTGTGTGAATGCAGCAGCAACATTCTCTTGTTTTGATTTTTTTTTTTACCCTTCAGCCATAAAAAAAACAATATGTGATTACTAAACTCCACTTTATTGACAAGCCCCTCGATTTCTGGGTTAGAAAGTTTACTTTGTACGTCTTACTACCTGTTGTCGTGGTGATCAAAGCACTGGAAGCCTTTGATCTGTCTGCTCTTTTGTATGCATTTTCATTCATGAGGTGCTTTGCTTTTACCATTTATGGTTAAAATGGGCGTGTAAAGGGCGTAACATTAGGATGATCAACGTGCACTCATTTTCAGGTGGATCGTGGTTTATAAAAGGGAGCATTGCATGCAGGTCTATTTAGTTTGAATTTGGATGAATTCGTTCATGTTATTAATTTTGTGGATCATATCATTTTAAATCTGTCAACCATCTTTATTCTTGTATAAATTTAACAGTAAGTGTAATACTCTCATAGCAGCAGATCTATAATTGGACAGGAGCCAAGTGTATGTTGTGAGCTTAAAAGGAAACAATGTTTGCTGTGACTGAAATGTATACGTCTGACATTTACAAGCCAGGATAATAACACCTTTCTAGCCTATAGAGCTCAACCGCCCACTTTTTTTCGGTGGCTCTGGTTCCAGAAGTAAAATTCCCCATTCAAATCCTCCATTGATTTTTCACAAAACTAGTGATTAAAGCCTGGAACCAAGACAACCAGCTACCCGTATACTTTCGGCGCCACACTGGCATTGAAAAACAGAAAAAAAGGCAAATGTACAAGACTGTGTACATACTTTTTGTACAGAGTCAAGATACTACCCATCCCACAATCCATTGGGAATGATAGCGTTTCTTCTTAAAAGTAACTTTCGTCGTTGTTGTGTTTATTCTGTTAATGAAAGTGTAATCTCTTATAATTTGTGTTGCGTCAATATATCAACTACATTCACTGCGGCATGACAAGGTTATCAGTACATTTCGTGTTAGCTAACTAACTAGCCTGCTAGCGAAACTATGTATTCGCATACGGCGCTGAGGGGCGGGAAACATTGCCATGGTAACAGCGAGCTCAACCAATCAGAGACGTCGCTGTGACACTATGATCGTGGGTAGTGTAGTTCTTTGTCCCAGATATCGTGAATAAAATCATGTTTTTCTCAAAACAAGGTTGATATCGTACAGACTTGTGTCTCCTACAGGAGCATGTACCATCTTTTCACACTCTGGTAGCTCGTAGTAAGTCTACCATGGATGGCTATGACATTATGGCTAATAATCAAATCCGCTATGGAGAAAATTAATGGGATTTTCACTTCCAGAGCCACACTGTTGAGCCCTATTAGAAGTACCTGCTAACAGAATATAAGCCTGATAACATGAAAACATTGTCAGCCATTTGTGTTCTGTTGCTGTTGTTAAGATAATCCATAGTCTGTCTGGCAATTTTATCATTGGATATTTACAGCAGAAACACCCCCACCCAACAGTGTGCGTGCATATGGTTTTTATAAATCTGAATTTAGGGTACGGATGCCGTTTCAGGGTTTTGGGCACACATACCCTTTAAGTATTGATTCTACACACTGTTTTATAAATGAAACTCCAGGACATTAAATCTAATTTCCTGAATATAAACTAACAAAGGGTATGACCAGAAAATACCATAAAGCTAATGTAAGTGAATGTTTGTCGAACTGTTTAAGGTTTACTTGTTACCAAAGGGTCCTCAGACATTGGGAAACCTCCGACGAGGCGTGGAAGGGAAGCCTACATTCACAAAGACAGCCGTTTCCATGCCAACGGGACCTCTGCTGGGAGAGGCCTCCTTTCAAATGGTTTTTCATCCTGCACCTCTGCTGCAGTCTCAGAGAAGGACTGGTGGGCATTTGAGAGGGAATAAGTCGTGGGTGGCAGCAAAGAGATGCAATTGTGTTAAGGCAAAGATGGAAAAGGTCTGAGCTTAAAGCCAAACAGACTCTGCACTCTCTGACAGGAACTCTCTACAGGACTGGGTATGGCTCTGTGCACTGTATAGCGACTTTTATACACAAATACATTTTGAAATGGGAAAAAAAAAAAAAAAAATGAACATGATTGCATCTAAAAGATTAAAGGCGGCAATCATATTTTTTATGAAATTGAACTATTCAATACTAATTAGACAAAATATATCAAGAGAAACCCCATCAACATCTGACTGTATTTAACTGAATAAATGTTGCATATCAAAGGGTAGAGATATTGGATCTACAGGGACAGTCATTGATATTTCTTTAAAAAGGTGCCCAATGATGTTAAACATATGTGTGTGAACAGGGTTATAATGTAAAGCCCATATACAACCTAGAGCTGGACAACTGTTTATATATTAAGTCACTGTTATGAACCACTCTTCATTTCAACTTGGGTAAATACAGTTGTTCATAGCAGGGAGACATTTTCCTTCAGACACAGATAAAAATGTGAATATGGCGTCATGCACCAGCACTATAAAAGTGAGGAGTTCATTCTCAATAAAGGCTATTTTGTTGTCTGGAACAGGTTAACTTTTTCAGCGTCCCACCTCATGTGAACCACCGTCTACTGTAAAGTTTGTCTAAAGTCTGCGGAAACTAAAAGCAGCAGCAGGACAGCTTATTTACTGTAGCAGAAAAGAGTTGGCAGTGTGAGGCGTTCTTAGCGAGCCGTGTTGCACAAGAAAGCGGCAGCCCTAAAACACCTGCTGATTAAAAGAAACAACATTGAACTGATCAAAAAAACTCTGTTTAGATGGTGGTTATATTTGTTATCCACATCAATCAGACTTTTTAGCATAATTGCAACAACAGACAAAAAAAAGTCTCTTCTGGTACAGGATAAAGAGACCCTCCTCTATTCTTTCTCATATCCAAAGTATAAATGTGGATACATTGTGATCATCCACAGCATCATTTTCAGATATAATGCATCCTCTATTAACTTGTTTTGTTGTGTTCTTGTCGCCGCACTGATACACAGCATTCTTACGACAGAACACATCAAAGCGATATGCCTGGGAGATTCCTCCCCCTGTTCATTAACCAACTCAGAGCTACATGGCAAAGCACTGAATTATTAACATGCTCCTTGTGCCTCACAGATACAGAGCAGAGGGCCATTCACAACCCGAGAAAACACTCACGTTCAGCTGTAGCTGTAAATCTCCACTCGACCCCGAGAGTGAATTCAAACTCATTAAGAAAGCATTTGAAAGAAGCTCGAAAAACATTCGAAAAGTTGATGATCGCATAATAGACGTGGAGAGATTGGACGGTAAAAATGTGCAAAAAAAAAAAAATGAAGAGAAATCTAAACGTAAGGACTTTCATTTTTCTTTGATTATGAGAAGGGCATTCATGAGGACACTGAGCATGAATTTAATGTTTAAAGAAAATGATCACATTTAAACTATTTGTTGAAAATGTAAAGACATGCGTAATACAGAGCGAAGTTGCAAAGCGAAAATCTGGAATCACTTTAAATACAGAAAAACTTCATTATGACATACACAACTTTAAATAGAAACAAAAAAAAACAGCCCAAATATTTAAATACAGATTTTACTTCACTGAGCATTATCTGATAGATAGCAGAAAACATCACACTCACCATTTACCTTGTTGTAATGTTACCTACGGTACTCTATTAAATTGCTTTAAAATCATCATTGACTGCTTATCAACATAGGGATACATGAGCAGTACAGTGCATGTGTCACAGAGATGATGAGGAAGCAGGATAGCTCTCTTCAGAGCAACTTCCATCATCAGCTTGAGGTAAAAAATATATATATACATATTTGTTTCATCATCTCTAATAGAATTAAGTCTGTGTTGTAAAAACTAAGTTTGCGTGGCCAGTCTCCCAGATACATTAGGTGACAGTTTGAAGGGAGGTAGGACATTTGCTGTTGTCCCCCCAGGTGCCCTAAGACACATCAAGAAGAAATCTACACTCCACTGAATGCACATATAGTTTTATGAGAATAATTAACGCATACTATTTTTGAACAACGCCATCAGGAGTTTAAGGGCGCTTTAGGAGTTCTTTCATAGTGGGTAAGGAAGTTAAACCTCTAATATGCCCGTTATAATATCCAAACCTTTGACCTACTCAAAGTTTAACCTTTATTCTGCCCATCATAATGTTGCAGTCCGCTGTTGCCCCTAAGTCCTACTTTATGACTCTCTTAAAAGAAAGAAAACAGTGGAACAGGAGATGGGAGATCCCTCTTTCTTCAAGGTGACTTGGACCTCCCCACAGAGAAGGCCTTTCATTTCCTCTTTCATTGATCTCACTCTATCCCTCTCACTGAAAGTGCCTCTGCCCACACACAATGCTGACTGCAGGCTGGCCTCTTTTTTATAGAGCCACTTTCATCTATCTTTATGCTTCTTCTCTACTTTCTCATGAGGCTAGTTTCGTTTTCCTTTCACCCCCTCCCATTTGCTAACACCTGTAAATAAGTCTATACACACACTACATATCTGGCCGATCATCTCCTCCCTGCAGTCTTTCTCCTCACAAATACTCCCACATCTACATTTTTATATTTCCTCTCAACCTGCCCATCTGTTGAAGACACCAACATTTTTTGTCTGAAATCATTAAACCGGATGAAAAAACATTTCAGACAGCTGAGGAAAAAGTCCCACATTTTGCTAGACAGTCTTCCCACTTTCAGTTTGTTCTCGAAATTCAAACTCTACAGCTAACAACAGTCATTGAAAACCAAAATCTGATCTTTTTGTTTAATGCTGGTACTCTCTCTATAAATCCTAAAGTAACCAAATGTATCTCAACCAGAGGAACAGTAACTTTTGCCCTCTCTCCTCCCTCTGGACTGAGGATGCTCATCAAATCACGGATCATGTCATGACTCACTAATGACCCAAATGGCTCAGTATCTTTTGCTGGTTAGCAGTGATTTGGGTCCTTAAAGGCTTAGATGACTGCCCGTTCTATAAAAGACTGCCCATTCATGGCATCAAAAACAAACAAAGCATTCGACTTTAACTCCTCAACCAAGTCTTCTTTACTACATCCAAGAACATCTTTTTACACAAGTGAGATTCCTTGTCTTTTCTTTTACAATACACCGTGTTTGTAATCTAACACAGAGTGAAACACACTGCGACTCCTATTTACAAAATTTAGAGAACTCACGGGGAATACCTCTAGAAATGAGTGTTGTCTGTTCGTAACTTGCAGCATGCATAACACATCAGATTTCCACACAGTCAAAGAAAGAATAAACTGGTGGTTACTGGTGAGTTATAAAATCTGGGCCCACCAAAGAGCAGCAGAGGACTAACATCTTGTTCAAGGTGCTACGCTATTAATACTAGAGCTGAGAGTCCATTTCTTACATCTTGTTATATTTTAGTGTTGGGCATAGTTTGGTTTTGTGGATCTTTTATGTGATATTTTTATACCACTCCTACTGAAACTGCTGCTGAACCATTTCTCATGGGAAAAAGATCTTCTTAGTTTTCTGCTATCCCTCTCCTTTGCAGTGAGTGTGTAGTAAGCCACTTTTAAAACAACAAGATTCAAGCTTGCCATGCAGTTATCCTGCTACACTCTGAGTACTGTGAAGTACTTCTTCCATCTTCAGTCAATATGATAAAATCCCAAAAAAACGGAAAGACCACATTTGTCGGCAGTAATGTTTTCAGAAGGGAGGAACACAGTACAAAAAGGAACCTGGGAATTCTGAATCAAAAGAAACCATTTCACCAATCCAATTTTTATGTTACAATTCCCAATCTCCCTAATAAAACAAGATTACATGATGTATTCCCCAAGCTGGGTAAAGTCAGATGGTTATTACCAATAGAGAATATCTTATCAGCCCAGCTCCATGATGTCAATGTGATCAGGTCTTTATCGGTCATTATTAGGCTTTTCATCAGCACATGGATTACAGGTCTGCTTTTGATTGTTTTGAATAAAACTGTTGACATTCTTTACAACACATCGTACTCATCTCACTTCATGTTTAGTCAATTAAGGGTTCAAAGGCAGGAAATCTCACTGTCCATATGACGATGGTTATAGGAAGGCCCTGAGGTCAGCTACAGAGTAACAGTCAGGACTATGGGAATGTGCTGCTTTCTGCAAACAAAGACGGACTACCCCTTGCTGCTCACCCTTCAAGGCGTGCAGTTATATCCACAGCCAGAACATTTCATTTCAAAATACTGATCAAAATATTCTGTTCTTGTATAAATACTGTCAGCTACTCTTTGTTCGTCCATTCTGTAAATCATACCTCTTTATAGTGTTCCACTTCTGGAGAAGACGGAAAACTTAAATCTCATGCAAGAATTTCAAAGGGATCCATAGAAGGCATGTGGACTATAAATAAAAGTTGTGGGCAATAAAAAAAACCTGCTGCTGCACAGTTTGTATATACTTTCCAGCCTATTTTTTATAGTAATTCAAGATGTCCATATGTTTTCCTATTTGTCTTGTTGGTCAGTTCCACAACTTGGCTTTTTAATGACTATGGCACTATGAATCACAGCAGACGCCAGACATTCAATACTTCATGTTGACGTATACTCTCTCAGATATATTTTGTTTGGTATAAAAGCTTCTGCTGAATGAAATTGTAGAATACAATTTGGAAAACAATGGTGGGAAAAGTATTGATTACACCAGGACACAGTGGAATGGAACCGGAATGTAGGTCGCATCGAAGACGCAGTCTGGTTTTTGGGGGGGTCTACCAGACAGAAGAAAAGGTCGAAGCGGTCTTACTGCGTGATCGTTTCAAATGCATTCACCAAAGTCAACGTGTTGTTTCTGTGCATTTCTGTAGCTCTTTGTTGAGTCTGCACTTCTACTAGCTAGAGTATAGTAGATGAGCTCTAAGCCTACTGTGAACGTTGTGAAGTACGTTTACTCGCTATATGGCATATAGCCCTGCGAAACTTACTCTTTAAAAAGAAAATATACCCACATTTGGTGCTTTGCAGGTGTTGATTTCGGACCCTGAAAGTGGTACAGCCAGCCTGGACTGTGTCGCTGTATGTACAGCTGTATTCGCCAGCATAACCATTACCGCTGAGTCTTACACACCCGATTTTATGCATCACAAAGATCACGTGCACATTTGCAGTTGCACTTTTGTGATATGTGATAGAGAGCGTCTACGATTTCTTGCCTGTAGATGATGCGACAAGACGAGACTTGTCTGGTATCGTAGCTGAAGATACTACTTTAAATAGAAATTCAACAGAAAAGGCATGTTCCATCGCAGTTTCCTTTCTGTATTTTATCTTCTTACTTTCGAGGTTACCCAAAAATGTTGCGACAAAAGCAGTAACACCTAATGGGAATGCAGACATCAGTGTTTTAACTACTACTTATTAGTAAGAAAAACAGCATAAGTCACCATCAAAGGAGATGATTCAAAATTTTGAACTTGTCATCAACTGAAGTTTAATAAATGTTTGGCGTTCACAGCCGTTGACAACACACATGAATGGGTTCACTTCTGTTGACCGGCCAAATAAAAAAAAAGGTATTTAATACAGGTCACTGGTTGTCCTTAAAGACTTACAGACCAAAGGGCAATCTTCTCACCAAGGGCCAACTCAGACCTTAGAGGTTAAGTGGATGCTGTTCATTAGCAGGTTGAGTGGAGAAGCATCAGCATTCTCCTGTAGAGGAAATTCAAACAACCACTTCTCTAAAAACCTCTTTCGAGTTGTGATTCTGAGATATGTTTAACATGCATCTCAATCACGCTTAACCACGGCCATACAAAGACGTTTAAAATAAAATGAACTGACCGACTTTCAGACTTGGAAACGGCAAAAGAGAACGACAACAAATGATCAAATAAGTCCACTATAGTGTGATGTGTAAAGAATGGTTCCAGGCGTGAGTCTGTGTATACACACGCCTCCAGCTACACTGAGGGGGTCAATCTCAGGTTACAGCCAAGTGGACAGTAGTACAGTTATGTGCTGCACACGTACAACAGTATATTCTGGTACCAGAGACCTTGATCAAATATTATCCTTTTTAAATAGACCGCCTGGACGACAACAAAACACCTACATTTTTTTTTTCCATTCCTCTTTGAGTATTCAAGACTCGTTTCTGCCTCAGACTGTGCAGAAGTGAATGATTTGCTTGATGTTCAGAACAAGAAAGACTTGCTGCAGACTAACAAAAATAGTGATTGAAGTATAGAGGTGTCTCAACGCTGCACATGAACAGGTAAGACAGCATCATGACGAGGATGAGAACTCAAAACTGAGAAACTGTTGTTTCCTATATATTTCAAATCACCTACTTACGAAGACAAACAAAAAGTAAATACATGAGCCACTCCTCAGTTTGACATTACACAATTTAAAAACCTACTACTGCCAAGTTGAAACCCCCTTATAGAAGTAGAGAACACAAGTGGTCCTGAGCATTGCAAAAAATGATAAGAAGTTTATTCTGTTTTGCAAAATCTGCAAACAACCTGCAAAAAGTTTACTCGTCAAAGTGAGTTTCATTGTACATGAAACATCTGGAGTTACAGCTTTGCAAGAGTTTTCACACATAAAACCTTGATTTTCTTAGAAAAAGATGTAGTTCGGCTGCTTTATTGCATCTGCATGTTTTTTTGTTGTTGCAGAGCGGAATAAGAAACTTTCCCCCCCCCTCTGATAAAAGTTTGTGCGCCGCTTGTTTAAAAAAAAAAGGCTCCAATGTTATGAAAGTAATCCTCCAATGTGCCAAACTCTGCTACACTGGTTGAATGACAGGCAAAAAGCATTACAAGACAAGACAACACGAACCCCACCACCACCACGTTGAGCTGACTGTGACACCTTTAACTTGTTTTCACACAGACAGAAAAACTCCACATCAACAGCGGTGCGTTAAGTTGGCTAGCTTGAGCTAAAAAAAAAAAAAAGAAAAGAAGCTAACTAGCTAATTCGTTAGCTGGCTAATGCTAGGCCGACTCGCACTTGCTCCTTAACTTGTAATATTCCCTTCAGTGTTGCTGCTGCACATAGTTAATGTTAGACTCTTATTTACCTCGGACGCGTGAAGATGACAAAAAGAAGACAGCGGGGGCCTCTCTCTCTCTTTCTCTCTCTCTCTCTCTTCTCCCGTGATTCCTCTTTTTAGTCGAATATCCAAAAACGTAGAAATCCCTCAGAGCAGGAGTTCAGCTTCTTCTTCTTCTTCTTCTTAAACGCTCCTTCTTCGCCTTTTTTGGTTTCCCACCAACAGCAGTCAGTGTTTGCATCCACCTAGCAGAAAGGCTAACACGCTAGCACGATCGGCTAACTAGCTGCTACAAGGCAAACTTGGTTGTAGTGATAGCTGGCTAACATGAGCAGCTCTGTCTAAACGACGAGGAGGAGTATCGCTCGGGTATTATTAAGGACACCGCTCTCCGTTTGCTGGGCGTCATATGGTGGTGGCTGACCCCATAACAAGGAGGGGGAAAACACATCCGTAAAGAACAAACAAGCGTGTCAGTAGGTGAGTGATTCGCCGCTCAATGTCTCTCCGACAACCCGCTACGTTTTGATCGTCTCCTGACTCTCTCTCTCTCTCTCTCTCTTCTCTCCACCGACTGGAGAGTATTGGCTGTCGCAGCGTGATGACGCCACGTTTTTGTCTGCAAAGTGGGGGCGCTCAAATGTGATGTTTTGAAAAAAAAAAAAAAAAACACCCGGAGAAATGTTTTGATATTTTTGATGAATAAATACTACCAATGACATGTAACACCAATATACCAGAATATCGAGATTTTTAAACGCAGTCTTAAAACTAATTTATTCAGTCTGGCTTTTATATAGTGTTTTATATCAATTCAAATCTTAACATTTGTATATTTTTAGAATAGAATAGAATTACTTTATTGATCCCAAACTGGGAAATTGTGGCGTTACAGCAGCAGGTTGTCCAAACACACAATATGAGTAAAAAAAACAACACAATGTTAGCAATCCAAACACAATATAATATTAAATACAAAGTAAATAAGTACTAAAAAAATATCAAAAGGATTTAACTAAGCATTACTAGTCTTAAATAGGAAGATTAAATATGGAAGATTGAATGTAAATGTGCAAAAACAGAGTTGTAAATGGTTGTAAATTAAATATGAAAGATTAAATGTAAATGTGCAAAAACAGAGTTGTAAATGGACAGTATTGACATAAGTTAAAGTGCATGAGTGCAGACACATTATAAGCAGAAACTATACAATATAACGGCGAGTAGACAGACAAATGAAGTGAACTTGAGTGCAGGGATAATTTGTAAATTTAACATGTGCAGAACAGATCACAGTAAGGAGAGACAGATATTATCATGATGACAATTCTCTGCTCGCAAGAGGTGAGCTGTTGTACAGAGAGAGAGTTTTTGATGGTTTGATGAATGAAGTTTTGATGAATAATTATTACCAATGACATGTGACACCAATGATTACGATTAATAATATTATCGATGATGATAATAATAATAATTATTGTTATTATTATCATTATGTATTATTATTAAAGCCTTTGTAAATAATAATAGGCATATTTAAAACAATAATCAAAATAAAACATTGCAATTACAGCAAAATTAGTTGTGGTAGAAATACTAGTACTCATTTTCTGTATTGTTAAATAGCATTTCTGTCTGCATACAGTATCCTATATGTAGTATCAATACAAACCCCATATTATTAGACAAAGGTATGTATAGAAAGGTAAGGTATCGATCATTAAAGTATTGAAAAAATAAACACTTGAGAACAGATCAAATTCAAATTCCATTTTTCATGGTGTGTTAAAAATCATGCTGCATGAAACCTGATTATTTTTCCAGCAAACTGGGCATTGTTTATTCATAGGCAAAAAAAAAAAAAAAGCACAGGTTATAGTGGATTAGCTTGCTGTGCTGCTGTTTCTAGTGCCGCTGCTCAATTTAGCTCTACATTGCCAGCCATGGTTAGCTTTGGCTCATGGTCATTTTCATGCTCGCTATCTGAATTCTCCAGGGAGAGTCTGAAAGCCTGAGATATCACTAAGCCCCAAACATGTGATCCTGAGAAGTGTAGAATTGAGACTGGCATCTGGTCAAAGACTACTAAAAAGCAGAACCTGGAAACAAAGGAGGACTGTAAATATCCTCTTTTTGTCAATAAATATTCTCAGAAGCTTTGTGCTTTCATGGAACATGTTCCTCTAAGCCACTTCC